>NC_135801.1:1254569-1374655 GCF_964213995.1 Mustelus asterias | reverse complement strand
GCCGCGCCTGCGCCCAATGGCCATCGGCTCCGTCGGTCATGCCCGGCCCACGCCCGCCGTTACCCGGGCAACGGCTGCTCGGGCAGGCCCCGCCCTTCCATCTGTTACCATGGCAACAGTGGCCTTGACCACAGGGAGGACCTGACAGCGGCTTTCGGGCCTCACTCCCAGAGGTTTAGGGTCTCTCTCTCCCCAGGGTTTAGGGTCTCTCTCTCTCCCCAGGGTTTAGGGTCTCTCTCTCCCCAGGGTTTAGGGTCTCTCTCTCCCCAGGGTTTAGGGTCTCTCTCTGTCCCCAGGGTTTAGGGTCTCTCTCTCCCCAGGGTTTAGGGTCTCTCTCTCTCCCCAGGGTTTAGGGTCTCTCCCCAGGGTTTAGGGTCTCTCTCTGTCCCCAGGGTTTAGGGTCTCTCTCTCTCCCCAGGGTTTAGGGTCTCTCTCTCCCCAGGGTTTAGGGTCTCTCTCTGTCCCCAGGGTTTAGGGTCTCTCTCTCCCCAGGGTTTAGGGTCTCTCTCTCTCCCCAGGGTTTAGGGTCTCTCCCCAGGGTTTAGGGTCTCTCTCTCCCCAGGGTTTAGGGTCTCTCTCTGTCCCCAGGGTTTAGGGTCTCTCTCTCTCCCCAGGGTTTAGGGTCTCTCTCTGTCCCCAGGGTTTAGGGTCTCTCTCTGTCCCCAGGGTTTAGGGTCTCTCCCCAGGGTTTAGGGTCTCTCTCTGTCCCCAGGGTTTAGGGTCTCTCTCTCTCCCCAGGGTTTAGGGTCTCTCTCTCCCCAGGGTTTAGGGTCTCTCTCTGTCCCCAGGGTTTAGGGTCTCTCTCTCCCCAGGGTTTAGGGTCTCTCTCTCTCCCCAGGGTTTAGGGTCTCTCCCCAGGGTTTAGGGTCTCTCTCTCCCCAGGGTTTAGGGTCTCTCTCTGTCCCCAGGGTTTAGGGTCTCTCTCTCTCCCCAGGGTTTAGGGTCTCTCTCTGTCCCCAGGGTTTAGGGTCTCTCTCTCTCCCCAGGGTTTAGGGTCTCTCTCTCTCCCCAGGGTTTAGGGTCTCTCTCTGTCCCCAGGGTTTAGGGTCTCTCTCTCTCCCCAGGGTTTAGGGTCTCTCTCTGTCCCCAGGGTTTAGGGTCTCTCTCTCTCCCCAGGGTTTAGGGTCTCTCTCTCCCCAGGGTTTAGGGTCTCTCTCTGTCCCCAGGGTTTAGGGTCTCTCTCTCTCCCCAGGGTTTAGGGTCTCTCCCCAGGGTTTAGGGTCTCTCTCTCCCCAGGGTTTAGGGTCTCTCTCTCTCTGTCCCCTGGGTTTATAGGTATTTTGTGTCAGTCTTCACAAATAACATGTCAAAAATTGATGATAGGAAGGCTATGGCAGGTGAGGACCTAGAAACTATATCACGAAAGAGGTAGTGTTGGGCAAGTTAATGGGGCTAAAGGTAGACAAGTCTCCTGGTCCTGATGGAATGCATCCCAGGGTACTGAAAGAGATGGCGGGAGAAATAGCAAATTCACTAGTGGTAATTTACCAAAATTTGCTGGACTCTGGGGTGGTTCCTGTAGATTGGAAAACAGCAAATGTGACGCCATTGTTTAAAGAAAGGAGGTAGGCAAAAGGCAGGTAACTATAGGCCGGTTAGCTTAACTTCTGTAGTAGGGAAAATGCTTGACTCTATCATCAAGGAAGAAATAGCGAGACAGCTGGATATAAATTGTCCCATTGTTAAGACACAGTATGGGTTCATGAAGGGCACATCATGTTTGGCTAATTTGGTGAAATTCTTTGAGAACATTACATGTGCAGTGGACAATGGGGAACCTGTGGATGTGGTGTATCTGGATTTCCAGAAGGCATTTGACAAGGTGCCGCATCAAAGACTGCTACATAAGATAAAGGTGCACAGTGTTACGGGTAATGTATTAGCATGACAGAGGATAGGTTAACTAACAGAAAGCAAAGAGTGGGGGTAAATGGGTGTTTCTCTGGTTGGCGATCAGTGACTAATGGTGTGCCCCGGGATCAGTTTTGGGACCGCAATTATTTACGATTTACATAGATGATTTAGAGTTAGAGACCAAATGTAGTGTGTCAAAATTCGCAGATGACACTAAGATGAGTGGCAGAGCAAAGTGCAGAGGATGCTGAAAGTCTGCAAAGGGATATAGATAGTCTGAGTGGACGAGGGTCTGGCAGATGGAGTACAATGTTGGTAAATGTGAGGTCATCCAGTTTGGTAGGAAGAACATCAAAATGGACTATTATTTAAATGGTAAAAAATTGCAGCATGCTGCTGTGCAGAGGGACCTGGGTGTCCTTATGCAAGAATCACAAGGAGTTGGTTTGTAGGTGCAGCAGGTAATTAAGAAGGCAAATGGAATTTTGTCCTTCATTGCTAGAGGGATGGAGTTTAAAAACAGCGAGATTATGTTGCAGCTGTATAAGGTGCTGGTGAGGCCACACCTGGAGTACTGTGTACAGTTTTGGTCTCTTTACTTGAGAAAGGATACACTGGCACTGGAAGGGGTGCAGAGGAGATTCACTTGGTTGATTCCAGAGTTGAGAGGGTTGGCTTATGAGGAGAGTCTTAGTAGACTGGGGCTATACTTATTGGAATTCAGAAGAATGAGGGGAGATCTTATAGAAACACATACGATTATGAAGGGAATAGATAAGATAGAAGCAGGGAAGTTGTTTCCACTGGCGGGTGCAACTCGAACTAGGGGGCATAGCCTCAAAATAAGGGGATGCAGATTTAGGACTGAGTTGAGGAGGAACTTCTTCACACAAAGAGTTGTGAATCTGTGGAATTCCCTGCCCAGTGAAGCAGTTGAGGCTACCTCATTGAATGTTTTTAAGGCAAGGATAGATACATTTTTGAACAGTAAAGGAATTAAGGGTTATGGTGAGCGGGCGGGTAAGTCCTGAGTCCACGAAAAGATCAGCCATGATCTTATTGAATGGCGGAGCAGGCTCGAGGGGCCAGATGGCCTACTCCTGCTCCTAGTTCTTATGTTTAGGGTCTCCCCCCCCCCCCCCCCCCGGGGTTTAGGGTCTCCCTCCCCGGGTTTAGGGTCTCTCTCCCTGGGGTTTAGGGTCTGGGGTGTTTTATATAAAATCTCTGTCACCGAGAGGCCCATCAATACTGGGTGATGAAAGGCAGGTTGAACCTGGTGGGATTTTTGGAAGCACTGTCGATATGACTGGAACAGGTTTCCAAATTGGATTGGATTGGACCAAGCTTCCAGTGGGAATTTCAGTCAATGGAGTAAAGTAAAGTTTATTTATTAGTCACAAGTAAGGCTTACATTAACACTGCAATGAAGTTACTGTGAAATTCCCCTAGTCGCCACACTCCGGCGCCTGTTCAGGTCAATGTACCTGACCAGTACGTCTTTCGGTCTTTGGGAGGAAACCAGAGAACCTGGAGGAAACCCACACAGACACGGGGCAGAACATGCAGAGTCCACACAGACAGTGATCCAAACCGGGAATCGAACCCGGGTCCCTGGCGCTGTGAGGCAGTAGTGCTAACCATTGTGCCACCATGCCACCCCACATCGCCAGTGGAAACATAGCCAGTGGAGAATTGATAACCAACTTATTGACATTTCTCAGATAGATTTAGGGGCTGGTTGCCTGCAGAGCGATGCCTTTATTTGACCTGCTGAGATTTTCCAGCATTTTTCTGTTTTTGTGCCCTTTATTTACCATATTTTTAAAAATGATCTAGTCTTGGGAATTGAGGGAACATTATGAAAATCTGCTGATGGTAGAAGGTTATGTCAGGATATCTGAAATATATTTGGAGGTCAAAGAAAGGCTGACAGGATGGTGGCCTATACAGTTCAATGTAGGAAAATATGAAATAATATATTGGCAAGTGAGATTAAGGCAATGGAATAGAACAATAGAATGTTAAATGTTTGGATACGAATATAATTAAATGTGAGAGTTCAAGTTGAATCATAGAAAGATATAGCACAGAAGGAGGCCACTTGGCCCAACATTCCTGTGCCAGCTTTTTGAAATAGCTACACAGTTAGACTTCTCCCATTACCCTTTCCTTTAGCCTCGCTGATTTTTCAACATTAAATATTTATCCAAAAGCTGTTTGAAAGTTATTGGTCCCAGTTTGTGGTAATAATAAACATGAAACTAATACTGAGTAACACTGATTGCAACTTGTAGCAGACAATGCCAAACATTGGGTCTTGTGGGTGCAGACAACCGGAGAGCACCGATTTTTTTAAAGCCAGTCGGCCAGTGTTCATTTTGCTGTGGAGCTGCGTTTCTTCTTTCAACTTCCAGGCAGCTTTGTGTATCCGATTTCCTTTTTTGAAAAGCCCACCAGAAAACTGAACCTGTCTGAAGGTCAACAGCAACACAGCAACTGTCAGGAGAGTGTTCTTGCTTGGAAATGGTAAGAGTGTGTGTTGTGTGTGTGCACGTGTCCTAGAGGTTTACCACATGGAAACAGGCCCTCGGCCCAACTTGTCCATACCGCCCAGTTTTTGCCATTAAGCTAGTCCCAATTGCTCGCATTTAGCCCATATCCCTCTATACCCATCTTACCCATGTAATTGTCTAAATGCTTTTTAAAAGACAAAATTGTACCCGCCTTTACTACAGCCTCCGGCAGCTTGTTCCAGACACTCACCATCCTCTGAGTGAAAAGATTGCCCTCTGGACCCTTTTGTATCTCTCCCCTCTCACCTTAAACCTATGCCCTCTAGTTTTAGACTCCCCTACCTTTGGGAAAAGATATTGACTATCCAGCTGATCTGTGCCCCTCATTATTATATAGACCTCTATAAGGTCACCCCTAAGCCTCCTACTCTCCAGGGAAAAAAGTCCCAATCTATCCAGCCTCTCCTTATAACTCAATCCATCAAGTCCCGGTAGCATCCTAGTAAATCTTTTCTGCACTCTTTCTAGTTTAATAATAGTAAGAAGTCTCACAACAGCAGATTAAAGTCCAACGGGTCTATTTGGTATCACGAGCTTTCGGAGTGCTGCTCCTTCATCAGCTGAGTCTCACTCACTCACTCGCCTGATGAAGGAGCAGCACTCTGAAAGCTCGTGATACCAAATAAACCTGTTAGACTTTAACCTGGTGTTGTGAGACTTCTTACTGTGCCCACCTCAGTACAATGCTGGCATTGCCACATCATAGTTTAATAATATCCTTTCTATAATTGAGTGAGCAGAACTGAACACAATATTCCAACTGTGGCCTTACCAACACCTTATACAACTTCAACAAGACATCCCAACTCCTGTATTCAATGTTCTGATCAATAAAACCAAGCATGCCGAATGCCTTCTTCACCACTCTGTCCACCTGTGACTCCACTTTCAAGGAGCTATGAACCTGTACCCTAGATTTCTTTGTTCTGTAACTCTCCCCAATACCTACCATTAACTGAGTAAGTCCTGTCCTAGTTTGATCTACCAAAATGCATCACCTCACATTTATCTAAATTAAACTCCATCTGCCATTCATCAGCCCACTGGCCCAATTGATCAAGATACCATTGCAACCATAGATAACCTTCTTCACTGTCCACTATGCCACCATAGAATCATAGAAACCCTTCAGTGCAGAAAGAGGCCATCTGGCCCATTGAGTCTGCACCGACCACAATCCCACCCAGGCCCTACCCCTATATCCCTACACATTTACCCGCTAATCCCTCTAACCTACGCATCTCAGGACACTAAGGGGCAATTTTAGCATAGCCAATCAACCTAACCCACACATCTTTGGACTGTGGGAGGAAACCGGAGCACCCGGAGAAAACCCACGCAGACACGAGGAGAATGTGCAAACTCCAATCAGACAGTGACCCAAGCTGGGAATCGAACCCAGGTCCCTGGAGCTGTGAAGCAGCAGTACTAACCACTGTGCTACCATGCCGCCCTTCTCCAATCTCTGTGTCATCTGCAAACTTATTAACCATGCCTCCTAAACTCTGATCCAAATTATTAATATAAATGACAAATAAGAGTGGACCCAGCACCAATCCCTGAGGCACATCATTGGTCACAGGCCTCCAGTTTAAAAACAATTCTCCACAACCATCCTCTGTTTTCTGTCATCAAGCCAATTTTGTAGCCATGTTTCAGTAATAGCTATAATACTCCAGGCCCATGTACCTATCCATGCCCTGAGTTCATCTGCCTTGCCCGTCAGGCCTCTTCCATTGAAATAAGTGCAGTTTAATCTAGACTTCCCTTGCTCTCTGCCCTGCTTTCTCAGACCATCTGTCCAGTCATGTTTTGCACACTCTCCCTGTGTTTTATTTCTCTGAGCCTTACTGGACACATTCACTGAGATCTCCAGTCTCTATACTCTGTACTGTGGCCCTTTTAGATTTTTGTCTTTGGTTTCTCAGCCTTCCACTTTTCCCCTCACTGCCTTTTGTTTCTGTTCCCACTTTACTTCCCTCTGACTTCCTGCATCAGTTCCCATCCCCCTGCCACATTAGTTTAAACCCTCCCCAACAGCACAAGCAAACACTCCCCCAGGACATTGGTCCCAGTCCTGCCCAGGTGCAGGCCGTCCGATTTGTACTAGTCCCACCTCCCCCAGAACCGGTTTCCAATGTCCCAGGAATTTGACTCCCTCCCTCTTGCACCATCTCTCTGAATATTAATGTCCCATGCTGCTTATATATCGATGATATTTGGAACCAGATGCCAACAATAGATGTTATCATTTTACGAGGACATTTCAATAATTGTTTGGAATTGATTGATGAATCTTGAAAGGGGGAAGAATATCATGTATAGTGAGGGTAAGGGTTAAAGTGGGGGGGGGGGGGGGGCGGGATTCTCGAGGGGAGGAATAACGGTCTCAGAAACCGGAGAAACACCATGGTTTCTCTCTGGCTCCTCCATCAGCAATCTCCTTTCAACATTGGGTGCCACCCTCTTCAAACACGAGGTCTGGCCCTTGGTAGCATTCCCTTAACTCCCTTAAACTCCCTGACCTCTCCACCAACACCCCAGCCCCCTGTGCTCAACTGCCCCCCTCTCCCGATGCTCACTTCCTCTCCCCACCTGAGACCCCCAAAACTTACATGGTTCTGGACTCTGGGACTTAGACTCTGGGGACTGTTTGCAGTTCCAGTCCTGTCCAATGCGGTCTCTGGCACTGCTGGGACTAGAGCTGGCCAATCAGATTGGCTGGCAGCTCTGAGAGGTGACTGTGGGGTGGAAGTCCCATCTCCAGTCGATTAACACTCATTGGAGAGTTAAATGTCTGTGGGGCAGCCAGTATCAGCAGACGTGTGTTCACTGCCAACCCTTTGAATGGCAGGAAGGGAAACCCCACCATCCTCATAATCTTGGCTCTGTTCCTTCAGGAATGTTCCTTGAGGAACATTGTCAGAGGCTACAGAAGGATATAGATAGGCTGGGAATTTGGGCAAAGAAATGGCAGATGGAGTTCAATCCAGATAAATGCGAAGTCATACATTTTGGTAGAACTAACGTAGGGGGGAGCTATATGATAAATGGCAGAACCATAAAGGGTGTAGATACGCAGAGGGACCTGGGTGTGCAAGTCCACAGATCCTTGAAGGTGACGTCACAGGTGGAGAAGGTGGTGAAGGAGGCGTATGGCATGCTTGCCTTTATAGGACGGGGCATAGAGTATAAAAGTTGGGGTCTGATGTTGCAGATGTATAGAACGTTGGTTCGGCCGCATTTGGAATACTGCGTCCAGTTCTGGTCGCCACACTACCAGAAGGACGTGGAGGCTTTAGAGAGAGTACAGAGGAGGTTTACCAGGATGTTGCCTGGTATGGAGGGGTTATGAGGGGAGATTGGGTAAACTGGGGAGACTTAATAGAGGTGTATAAAATTATGAAAGGCATAGATAGGGTGAACGGTGGGAAGCTTTTTCCCAGGTCGGTGGTGACGTTCACGAGGGGTCATAGGTTCAAGGTGAGGGGGGGTGAGGTTTAACACGGATATCAGAAGGACATATTTTACACAGAGGGTGGTGGGGGCCTGGAATGCGCTGCCAGGCAAGGGGGTGGAGGCGGACACACTGGGAACGTTTAAGACTTATCTAGATAGCCACATGAACGGAGTGGGAATGGAGGGATATAAAAGAATGGTCTAGTTTGGACCAGGGAGCGGCACAGGCTTGGAGGGCCGAAGGGCCTGTTCCTGTGCTGTATTGTTCTTTGTTCACTGTCACGGGGTCAAAATTCTGTTCCTACACTGCATGGACTGGGGCCAGTTCCATTTAGGATGGACAATAAATGCTGCCATTGTCACTGAAACTTGTGTTCTGTGGATGAATCTAACAAGTAAAGTTCTTAGATCATTATAAAACAAGTTAATGATTCACTACAATAGTAACTAAGTACAAAGTTATCCGGGACAATTAGGAATAGATAACAATGCTGGACTTGCCAACTTTGCCCATGAATAAATCTTCCTGGTTCTCAAAATGGAATTCAAAATTTAAAACTAGTTCCTTCAGAAGAAAATTAGTATTTGGAATTTTAAAAATAAATATTAAAATCATGTTTTTTTTCCTGTATTTTTGTTCTTTTTCAATCCCTTAATCTGATCTGTATTTCTCAATCATTATTTGGTTTCCTGTACATCATTTGAATCTGACTTATATTTCCTGCTTTTTACTTTCTGTGTTAAACTCTGCTGGTCTCAGTGAAGATTCTTCAATCTCATTGCTGGAGAAACTGAGTTTTATTTTATTCTGTTCAGATGCACCACAGACCCCTTGTAGAGGACACTCTGCTGCATCAGTTATTCAATAACAGAAAGCCTGAGCAGCATTCAGTGAAGTGAACATCCTTCACTGCTGAACATCATTATTGAATCTGCTTCCACAAATCATTCCACATCATTACAACTATGTGATTTTTTTTCTCTTCTTCTGCTTCTTTTGCCAATGATCATAAATCATTCTGTACTATCGCCCAAATACCAAAAAGATTCTCACTGGTATATTTGTACTGCTTTCCTCTTTCAGCATCTGCTCTGAAGGGCATTTCAGCCTCAGTGATTTCAACCTACATCTCAACGTATCATGTTCTCTCGCCTCCCTTAGTTACTACCTTCATGTAGAGCCCTCCAACCCTTGAACCTGCCACCTCTCGTCTCACAGCTCATAGGTGTTTAACTAACTTGCTTGAGTTTTTTTATGATGTCACAGGCAGGGTTGATGAGGAAAGTGTGGTTGATGCAGTGTACAAGGACTTCCAACATGTCACATAACAATCTTGACAACACACGTAAATTCCATGGAATAAAAGGGAAAGTGGCAGCATGGATACAAAGTTGGGAGAGTGACAGGAAACAGAGTAGTGGTGAAACTATTTTTTGGACTGGAGGAAGGTATACAGTGTCTTTCCCAGAGCTAATGTTAGGACCCCTGCTTTTCTTGATATAAATTAATGACCTACACTGAGACATTCAGGGCACCATTACAACATTTACGGATCACACATAACTTGCAAATATTGTGAACCATGAAAAGGACAGCGATAAAGTTCGGGTGGACGTACACAGACTGGTGGAATGGGTGAACAAATGTCAGATGACATTTAATGCAGAGAAATGTAAAGTGGTTCATTTTGGGAGGTAGAATGAACAGAGACTAATAAGGGGGTGGAGGAGCAAAGGGATCTGGGTGTGTATATGTGATGCTATGGAGATGCCGGCGTTGGACTGGGGTAAACACAGTAAGAGTTTTAACAACACCAGGTTAAAGTCCAACAGGTTTATTTGGTAGCAAATGCCATTAGCTTTCGGAGCACTGCTCCTTCGTCAGATGGAGTGGAAATCTGCTCACAAATAAGGCACACAGAGACACAAACTCAAGTTACAGAATACTGATAAGAATGCGAATCTTTACAGCTAATCAAGTCTTAAAGATACAGACAATGTGAGTGGAGAGAGCATTAGGCACAGGTTAAAGAAATGTGTATTGTCTCCAGACAGGACAGCCAGTGAGATTCTGCAGGTCCAGGCAAGCTGTGGAGGTTACCGATAGTGTGACATGAACCCAAGATGTGGCAGAGAGCAGATATGGACATGATGGACAAAATAACCTCCTCCTGTACTGTAACCAATCTATGATTCATGTCAGTCATAAGTAAAGTTATCTCCAATCACTTCCTTGCATCACTCCATTTCTGCCCCTGGTTAAAAAAAACTCTCCTATTTCTCTACAACTGCACTTTCTAAATGTAACCTTTGGCCCTTCAGTCACTATATTTTGATTTTGATTTATTATTGTCACATGTATTAGTATCCAGTGAAAAGTATTGTTTCTTGCACGCTATACAGACAAAGCAAACTGTTCATAGAGAAGGAAAGGAGGGTACAGAATGTAGTGTTACAGTCATTGCTAGAGTGTAGAGAAAGATCAACTTAATGCAAAGTAGGTCCATTCAAAGGTCTATGGCAGCAGGGAAGAAGCTGTTCTTGAGTCGATTGATACGTGACCTCAGACTTTAGTAACTTTTTCCCAACGGAAGAAGGTGGAAGCGGGAATGTCCAGGGTGCGTGGGGTCCTTAATTATGCTGGCTGCTTTGCAGAGGCAGCAGGAAGTGTAGACAGAGTCAATGGATGGGAGGCTGGTTTGCGTGATGGACTGGGCTTCATTCATAACCCTTTGTAGTTTCTTGCATTCTTGGACAGAGCAGGAGCCATACCAAGCTATGATACAACCAGAAAGAATGCTTTTTATGGTTAATCTGTAAATGTTGGTGAGGATCATGGCTGACATGCCAAGTTTATTAGGTCTTCTGAGAAAGTAGAGGCGTTGGTGGGTTTTCTTAACTATAGTGTTGGCATGGGGGGACCAGGGTAGATTGTTGGTGATCTGGACACCTAAAAACCTGAAGCTCTCGACCATTTCTGCTTTGTCCCCATTGATGTGGACAGGAGCATGTTCTCCACTACACTTCCTGAAGTCAATGACCATCTCCTTCGTTTTGTTGGCATTGAGGGAGAGATTATTGCCGTTGCACCAGTTCACCAGATTCTCTATCTCATTCCTGTAAATTATTTTCAAGTCACTGGTGAAATGGGCATTGATTGTTGATTGTTATCCAACAAGATATCAGAGGGTGAGAGGTTGCTCAGTTTAGAGGGTTCGAATCCCACCAGATGGTGAAATTTGAATTCAACAAAAATCTGGAATTAAAAGTCTGATGATGACCATCTGGTAAAAACTCATCTGGTTCACAATTGTCCTTTAGGGAAGAAAATTGTGAGCTTTTATTTTCTATAACCTTCTCTGTTACTTCATCAACAATTCAATTAGATTAGTTAAACACGACCTGCCTTTCACAAATCAGTGCTGGCTCTTCTTAACTAACTCAAACCTACTTGGTTTAGCAACTTGGGATGTAAGCCATTCGGACCAGGTGGCTATTCTATCTGAGGTATGGCTAGTTTTCCAGGCCCGTCAACCTTTCAATTTTCACATTAGCCATTGCTTTTACTATCTTCAGGCTCCTCTTTTGTAACCTTATGTTCACCAAAGATTAATTTTTAGGGTTATAGAATAATACAACCCTGAAGGAAGCCATTCAGCCCATCGTATCAGTGCTAGCTCTTTGAAAGAGCTATCCAGTTTTAGTCTCACTCTCTCCCCTGCTCTTTCCCAGAGCCCTGCAAATATTTCCCCCTGCATCTATCCAATTCCCTTTTGAAATTTGAATATTTCAGACTGTGCTGGGAATTCTTGTTGTCAGTGGAAGGGAGGTTTGTAGCCTGCACAGTAATTCTACAGTGTTTCCTGTGAGTACCTCAGAGGCAATGCTGGAGGCTCAGGGGGTGCTGAGGGACTCAGGGGCGGCTCTGGAGCTGTCGAGCAGCCCACCTGGTTTAGTTTGTAATCTCCAGGCAAAGAGCTGAGCCAAGCCGAGCGGAGCTAAGCCGCAGTGCCTGGCAGATGCTGCTTGTGCAGTGACGCCTCTCCCTCTCTCGCATCCCCATCCTGTTTATTTACTGGCTGCTTCGACCTCGGTTCATTTCATTTTTTTTTGCAACTTGTTTTCCTGATTATTGCTACCTTTAGGTTGGATCTCGAGCGGAGGACATGGATATTGGGAACGGATCTGCTCCTGGAGCCGAGGAAGACCCGGCCGCTGCATTCCTGCAGCAGCATCAGCAGGAGATCCAGGGCATTGAGAACGAGCAGCAGGCTGATGGCATCCCGGACACTGAGGAGCTGCAGAGCCCAGAGATCCCGGGATCGAGTGCAGGAGGTGAGATTACAAACCCCCACCCCCCAGGAATACAACAAGAGATAGTGTCCAGATGTGACCAGCTGCTGGATGCTCAGAAATCACATCTGGGGCACAGCCTTATCGCTGCTGTGTTGCTAAAGGCAACATCTGTCAATGTCATCTGTAAATATACAAGTATCAAATAGCAAACTTCGGGGAGACGGTGGGTGTTCATTCATCTCAAGCCCAGGGAGACAGGGGGAAGGTGGCTGTTAACTCACGAGGAATGGCCAAGCTGAATAAACCAACGCAAAAAGCCATTTCTTACTTTCTATTTTTCAAAATGGGCCCTGCAATTTACTGCTATTTGAGGATTATTTCTATCTCCCCATTATTATCACTATTAATGGTAAACTAGCTCTACAATCCTTATTGCCCGGGGTCAGGAGTAGAGGCAATGCGAATAGAATAGGATTAAATCAGATCAGTGAATACTGTCATGACTGAAAGCGATGAGGAATTCTCTAAATGTACAGCACAGAGAGAAATAAAAGATAGGTTAACAATTTTTGTAACAATATTCATCAGAATCTTGTAATCTGACTCAGGAAATCGAGCTAAAATGAAGTATTTTTAAAATTCTCTTTATAGATGCCAGTATATTGGCAGCATTTCTGCATGTTTTTCCCCCTGTCAGTTTCAGCTACAGTGACAGATGGGATTGAGGAGTTAATCTCTGTGTTTCTGTATCCCAGGCTGCCAAGGAAACAAACTGAGGGCGGGGGGACATGCAGCTGCAGCTCCTTCAGCCTGTTCCCACCAGCCACAGTTTCTGCTCCCCAAAAGCCTGGGTTTTTGTTCTGTTAGATTCTGTTGTGAGTAATGGAACATTAAAGTTACAAAGCTCCTTTAAAAAGGAAGCTTTAAAATAAATAATTGCAATGTTTATGGTGTGGGTATTAATTTATTCGTGGACTTTCCTGTAAAGATCATCCCACAAGCAGTCCTTCCTCATTCAAACATGGTGAGAGAAAGGGCGGAATGTACCTGCTGCTGTCAGGAATCTGATGTGGAGAGTGTTTCTAGGTCCTCAGTCCAAGCATTTGAGTAGTGTGCCCAGTGTTTTCATTTTACAGAGAAAACCAATTGTTAGCTGTCTCTGCATTTGCCATCCAGTTAGGTATGGGGAGGGCAGCACACAGGCATGGGAGGACCATTCGGAGGGGCTGAAGGGTGGTTGGCTGACAGTGCCACTGGGAAGGATGAGTGCTGCTGAGGCAGATAGAGGTTGAAAGGACTTCACAAAATGGAGGTGTTTACCTAAAGGTCCAAATGGCTTTGTTTAAATAGTGGACAGAATGATCTTGGGGATCAGTGTGTCGGGTATGTAGTTCCAAATGACTACATGTTACTGTATACACCCTTTCTGCTTCTTTATACATGAATCCTGCTAAGATTATCTGATGGTGTCCGATCTCTTGCCATAAAGCCACTTCTGAAGGATTGCCAGGCACCTGATTCAGCTGGGGACAGTGCAGCACTGGCAAACATACTTTACCATCAGAAAATCACAGGTAATTAAGGCCTTGATGTCTTTAATTGGCTTCCCAGCACAGACAGGCGACTTGCCAACATCAACACCAGCTTTCCTTGAGGAAATCAGTCAGAGGTAGGAAATCGTCAAGGTCAGCTGTTTCTCCACAATTTTCCCACTCCAAGGGGCCAGGAAAATTCCCCCATAAACTGAATTTTAAAGTTTAATAAAATTAAGATGACTTAAACTCACAGCTGAGGGCATAGAGTCATAGAGGTTTACAGCATGGAAACAGGCCCTTCAGCCCAATTTGTCCATGCCGCCCTTTTTTTTAAAAACCCCTAAGCTAATCCCAATTGCCCGCATTTGGCCCATATCCCTCTATAACCATGTCCTTGACTTACCCATGTAACTATCTAAATGCTTTTTAAAAGATAAAATTGTACCCGTCTCTACTACTACCTCTGGCAGCTTGTTCCAGACACTCACCACCCTCTGTGTGAACAAATTGCCCCTCTGGACCCTTTTGTATCTCTCCCCTCTCACCTTAAACCTATGCCCTCTAGTTTTAGACTCCCCTACCTTTGGGAAAAGATATTGACTATCTACCTTGTCTATGCCCCTCATTATTTTATAGACCTCTATAAGGTCACCCCTCAGCCTCCTACACTCCAGAGAAAAAAGTCCCAGTCTATCCAGCCTCTCCTCATAACTCAATCCATCAAGTCCCGGTAGCATCCTAGTAAATCTTTTCTGCACTCTTTCTAGTTTAATAATATCCTTTCTATAATAGGGTGACCAGAATTGCACACAGTATTCCAAGTGTGGCCTTACCAATGTCTTGTACAACTTCAACAAGACGTCCCAACTCCTGTATTCAATGTTCTGACCGATGAAACCAAGCATTCCGAATGCCTTTTTCACCACTCTTTCCACCTGTGACTCCACTTTCAAGGAGCTATGAACATGTACCCCTAGATCTCTTTGTTCTGTAACTCTCCCCAACACCCTACCATTAACTGAGTAAGTCCTGCCCTGGTTCAATCTACCAAAATGCATTACCTCGCATTTGTCTAAATCAAACTCCATCTGCCATTCGTCAGCCCACTGGCCCAATTGATCAAGATCCCGCTGCAATTGGAGATAACCTTCCTCACTGTCCTCCATGCCACCAATCTTGGTGTCAAGTGCAAACTTACTAACCATGCCCCTTATATTCTCATCCAAATCATTAATATAAATGACAAATAACAGTGGGCCCAGCACTGATCCCTGAGGCACACCACTGGTCACAGGCCTCCAGTTTGAAAAACAACTCCCTACAACCACCCTCTGACTTCTGTCAAGAAGCCAATTTTGTATCCATTTAGATACCTCACCCTGGATCCCGTGAGATTTAACTTTATGCAACAACCTACCATGCGGTACCTTGTCAAAAGCCTTGCTTAAAGTCCATGTAGACAACATCAACTGCACTGCCCTCATCTACCTTCTTGGTTACCCCTTCAAAAAACTCAATCAAATTTGTGAGACATGATTTTCCACTCTCAAAGCCATGCTGACTGTCCCTAATCAGTCCTTGCATCTCTAAATGCCTGTAGATCCTGTCTCTCAAAATACCTTCCAACAATTTACCCACCACAGATGCGAGGCTCGCCGGCCTGTAGTTCCCAGGCTTTTCCCTGCAGCCCTTTTTAAACAAAGGCACAACATTTGCCACTCTCCAATCTTCAGGCACCTCACCCGTGACTATCGATGATTCAAATATCTCGACTAGGGGACCCGCAATTTCCTCCCTAGCCTCCCACAACGTCCTGGGATATACCTCATCAGGTCCCGCAGATTTATCTACCTTGATGCGCTTTAAGACTTCCAGCACCTCCTTCTCTGTAATATGTACACTCCTCAAGACATCAATATTTAATTCCCCAAGTTCCCTAACATCCATGCTTTTCTCAACAGTAAATACTGATGAGAAATATTCATTTAGGATCTCAACCATCTCTTGTGGATCCGCACATAGATTATTACCTTGTTGATCCTTAAGAGGCCCTACTCTCTCCCTTGTTACTCTTTTGCCCTTTATGTCTTTGTAGAAACTCTTTGGATTCTCCTTTGTGTTTGCACATTGTGTTTCACTGATGATGTGTTGTCTGGATTGATGTAAAACCAATTCATTGGTTCTGATGGATGTAAACAGCCCCCCAGGAAAAAAGAATGATGATTAAGCTTGGTGCAGGAAGCAGCAATATACATTCTGCTGATGCAATGAAACTTGGAAAAGTAATAAATCATGATAAGGTAGACTTCAGGATGACAAAGACAGAATGGTGAAATGGGCAGATGGAGAAGTGTGATGAAACGCACTATAATGGCATGATTTTGAAAAGGGTAGATGAGTCGAGAAACCATGAGTCCGTTTACAGTAACAATCTGTTCATTTCTCTACACCTTGCAGTCTTCTGTTTTTTAAAGTCTCCCATTTTCAAGTTCAGTGAACAATCTAACGAGGAAAAATAATACGTGAGATGGCTTCCTGTTTCTTTGCCCATGTGTGCTTAAAGGAAACATGAGGCCTCTCCCTGAAGGACCCTGTAAGCTGTTATTGTCCCTCTAGCTCTTCCACCATCGCCATTCAAATTTCATTGGTTCCACCTTTGGTGATGGCATGCAGCCTCATGAAGAGATGTCCCTGAGTGTCAACTCTTAGAACATAGAACATAGAACATTACAGCGCAGTACAGGGCGTTCGGCCCTCGATGTTGCGCCGACCTGTGAAACCAATCTAAAGCCCATCTAACCTACACTATTCCAATATCATCCATATGTTTATCCAATAACCATTTGAATGCCCCTAATGTTGGCGAGTCCACTACTGCTGCAGGCAGGGCATTCCACGCCCTTACTACTCTCTGAGTAAAGAACCTACCTCTAACATCTGTCCTATATCTATCACCCCTCAATTTAAAGCTATGTCCCCTCGTGTTAGCCATCACCATCCGAGGAAAAAGGCTCTCACTGTCCACCCTATCTAATCCTCTGATCATCTTGTATGCCTCTATTAAGTCACCTCTTAACCTTCTTCTCTCTAACGAAAACAGCCTCAAGTCACTCAGCCTTTCCTCATAAGACCTTCCCACCATACCAGGCAACATCCTGGTAAATCTCCTCTGCACCCTTCCCAATGCTTCCACATCTTTCCTATAATGCGGCGACCAGATCTGTACGCAATACTCCAAGTGCGGCCGCACCAGAGTTTTGTACAGCTGCGACATGACCTCATGGCTCCGAAACTCAATCCCTCTACCAATAAAAGCTAACACACCGTACGCCTTCTTAACAACTCTATCAACCTGGGTGCCAACTTTCAGGGATCTATGCACATGGACACCGAGATCTCTCAGCTCATCCACACTACCAAGTATCTTACCATTAGCCCAGTACTCTGTATTCCTGTTACTCCTTCCAAAGTGGATCACCTCACACTTTTCCGCATTAAACTCCATTTGCCACCTCTCAGCCCAGCTCTGCAGCTTATCTATGTCCCTCTGTAACCTGCAACATCCTTCCGCACTGTCCACAACTCCACCGACTTTAGTGTCATCCGCAAATTTACTAACCCATCCTTCTACGCCCTCATCCAGGTCATTTATAAAAATGACAAACAGCAGTGGCCCCAAAACAGATCCTTGCGGTACACCAGTAGTAACTGAACTCCAGGATGAACATTTCCCATCAACCACCACCCTCTGTCTTCTTACAGCTAGCCAATTCCTGATCGAAACCACTAAATCACCCTCAATCCCATGCCTCCGTATTTTCTGCAATAGCTTACCGTGGGGAACCTTATTAAACGCTTTACTGAAATCCATATACACCACATCGACTGCTTTACCCTCATCCACCTCTTTGGTCACCTTCTCAAAGAACTCAATAAGGTTTGTGACGCACGACCTACCCTTCACAAAACCGTGCTGACTATCCTTAATCAAATTATTCCTTTCTAGATGATTATAAATCCTATCTCTTATAATCCTTTCCAAAACTTTGCCCACAACAGAAGTAAGGCTCACTGGTCTATAATTACCCGGGTTGTCTCTACTCCCCTTCTTGAACATTTGCTATCCTCCAGTCTTCTGGCACTATTCCTGTAGACAATGACGACATAAAGATCAAAGCCAAAGGCTCTGCAATCTCCTCCCTAGCCTCCCAGAGAATCCTAGGATAAATCCCATCCGGCCCAGGGGACTTATCTATTTTCACACTTTCCAGAATTGCTAACACCTCCTCCTTATGAACCTCAATCCCGTCTAGTCCAATAACCTGTATCTCAGTATTCTCCTCGATAACATTGTCTTTTTCCTGTGTGAATACTGATGAAAAATATTCATTTAGCGCCTCTCCTATCTCTTCGGACTCCACGCACAACTTCCCACTACTGTCCTTGACTGGCCCTAATCTTACCCTAGTCATTCTTTTACTCCTGACATGCCTATAGAAAGCTTTAGGGTTTTCCTTGATCCTACCTGCCAAAGACTTCTCATGACCCCTCCTGGTTCTTCTTAGCTCTCTCTTTAGGTCCTTCCTGGCTGACTTGTAATTCTCAAGCGCCCTAACTGAGCCTTCACATCTCATCTTTACATAAGTCTCCTTCTTCCTCTTCACAAGAGATTCAACTTCTTTAGTAAACCACGGTTCCCTCGCTCGACCACCTCCTCCCTGCCTGACAGGTACATACTTATCAAGGACACGCAGTAACTGTCCCTTGAACAAGCTCCACATTTCAATTGTGCCCATCCCCTGCAGTTTCCTTCCCCATCCTATGCATCCTAAATCTCACCTAATCGCATCATAATTTCCTTTCCCCCAGCTATAACTCTTGCCCTGCGGTATATACCTATCCCTTTCCATTGCTAAGGTAAACGTAATCGAATTGTGGTCACTATTACCAAAGTGCTCACCTACCTTCAAATCTAACACCTGGCCTGGTTCATTACCCAGTACCAAATCCAATGTGGCCTCGCCTCTTGTTGGCCCATCTACATACTGTGTCAGGAAACCCTCCTGCACACATTGGACAAAAACTGACCCCTCTAAAGTACTCGAACTATAGTGCTTCCTGTCAATATTTGTAAAGTTAAAGTCCCCCATAACAACTACCCTGTTACTTTCGCTCCTATCCAGAATAATCTTTGCAATCCTTTGCTCTACATCTCTGGAACTTTTCGGAGGCCTATAGAAAACTCCCAACAGGGTGACCTCTCCTTTCCTGTTTCTAACCTCAGCCCGTACTACCTCAGTAGACGAGTCCTCATCAAACGTTCTTTCTGCCACCGTAATCCTGTCCTTGACTAACAATGCCACACCTCCACCTCTTTTACCACCTTCCCTGCTCTTACTGAAACATCTAAACCCTGGAACCTGTAACAACCATTCCTGTCCCTGCTCTATCCATGTCTCTGAAATGGCCACAACATCGAAGTCCCAGGTACCAACCCATGCTGCAAGTTCACCCACCTTATTCCGGATGCTCCTGGCGTTTCCTAATGCTCCTGTAAAGCACCTTGTGATGTTGTGCTAGGTTAAAGGAGCTATATAAACACAAGCTGTTGTTAATAGCACAAGAAGTGGATGAATCAGCTCAGTGCACAGATGGAATCGGAAGTCTCTGTGCCAAGCAATGGTGGAGATTGGAGAATAAGGCACAGTGGGAAGGGCGCTAGGTAGGCACATGCTCCCCATTAGACATTCTCATATTCTGATCTCTGTAAGCATGCTGAGAAAATCTCCAGGCAAGGAGCACAACCTCACAAAACTTACCCTGTTACACCACTAAAAGTAATGACATAAGACTATCAGAAAAACAAAGAGAGAACTGGGCTTCACCTCTAGGATAGAATTGAAAAGCACGGAAATATGTTAAACATAGAAACATAGAAGATAGGAGCAGGTGGAGGCTTTTTGGCCGTTCGAGCCTGCTCCGCCATTCATTACGATCATGGCTGATCATCCAACTCAATAGCCTAATCCTGTTTTCTCCCCATAACCTTTGAACCCATTCGCCCCAAGTGCTATATCCAGCCGCCTCTTGAATACATTCAATGTTTTGGCATCAACTACATCCTGTGGTGATGAATTCCACAGGCTCACCACTCTTTGGGTGAAGAAATGTCTCCTCACCTCTGTCCTTATTGGTCTACCCTGAATCCTCAGACTGTGACCCTTGGTTCTGGACTCCCCCCACCAACGGGAACATCCTCCCTGCATCTACCCTGTCTAGTCCTGTTAGAATTTTATAAGTCTCTATGAGATCCCCCCTCATTTGTCTGAACTCCAGCGAAAACAATCCTAACCTAGTCAATCTCTCCTCATACATCAGTCCCACCATCCTCGGAATCAGCCTGGTAAACCTTTGCTGCACTCCCTCGAGAGCAAGAACATCCTTCCTCAGAAAAGGAGACCAAAACTTCCCACAATACTCTAGGTGTGGCCTCACCAAGGCCCTGTATAATTGCAGCAACACATCCCTGCTCCTGTACTCGAAACCTCTCGCAATGAAGGCCAACATACCATTTGCCTTCTGTACCTCCTGCTGCACCTGCATGCTTACCTTCAGTGACTGGTGCACAAGGACACCCAGGTCCCGCTGCACACTCCCCTCTCCCAATTTACAACCATTCGGGTAGTAATCTGCCTTCTTGTTTTTGCTTCCAAAGTGAATAACCTCACATTTATCCAAATTATTCTGCATCTGCCATTGATTAGCCCACTCACCCAACCTGTCCAGATCATTCTGAAGGATCTCTGCATCCTCGTCACAGTTCACCCTCCCACCCAACTTGGCATCATCTGCAAACTTTGAGTTGTTAACATTTTGTTCCCTCATCTAAATCATTAATATATATTGTGACTAGCTGGGGTCCCAGCACCGATCCCTGTGGCACCCCACTAGTTACTGCCTGCCAATTTGAAAAGGACCCATTAATTCCTACTCTTTATTTCCTTTCTGCCAACCAGTTTTCTATCCATCTCAATACACTTCCCCCAATCCCATGTGCTTTAGTCTTGCACATAGAATTAATCTTGCACATAAAAACCTGTCTCATGCCCTTTTTAGACTGCACCAAGCAGAATACTATGGAGAATTCCGGTCTCCATGTGACAAAAAGGATATTGAGACACTGGAGAGGTGCAAAAGAAAACACAAGAATGAAACCAGAACTGTGAGGAAAATTAGGGAGATTTAATATCTGAGCCTGTCTTCTCTGTTAAAGAGCAGGCTGGGAGCTGACCTGATAGAGGATTTTTTTATATTATGAAAGGGTTTTTAAAGTTTATTTGTTAGTGACGCAAGTATGCTTACATTAACACTGCAATTATAGACCGGTTAGTCTTACTTCGGAGGTTGGTAAATTGATGGAAAGGGTCCTTAGGGATGGGATTTACGACCATTTAGAAAGATGCGGATTAATCCGAGATAGTCAGCACGGATTCGTGAAGGGCAAGTCGTGCCTCACAAATTTGATAGAATTTTTTGAGGAGGTAACTAAGTGTGTTGATGAAGGTAGGGCAGTTGATGTCATATACATGGATTTTAGTAAGGCGTTTGATAAGGTCCCCCATGGTCGGCTTATGATGAAAGTGAGGAGGTGTGGGATAGAGGGAAAGTTGGCCGATTGGATAGGTAACTGGCTGTCTGACCGAAGACAGAGGGTGGTGGTCGATGGAAAATTTTCGGATTGGAGGCAGGTTGCTAGCGGTGTGCCGCAGGGATCAGTGCTTGGTCCTCTGCTCTTTGTGATTTTTATTAATGACTTAGAGGAGGGGGCTGAAGGGTGGATCAGTAAATTTGCTGATGACACCAAGATTGGTGGAGTAGTGGATGAGGTGGAGGGCTGTTGTAGGCTGCAAAGAGACATAGATAGGATGCAAAGCTGGGCTGAAAAATGGCAAATGGAGTTTAACCCTGATAAATGTGAGGTGATTCATTTTGGTAGGACAAATTTAAATGTGGATTACAGGGTCAAAGGTAGGGTTCTGAAGACTGTGGAGGAACAGAGAGATCTTGGGGTCCATATCCACAGATCTCTAAAGGTTGCCAGTCAAGTGGATAGAGCTGTGAAGAAGGCCTATAGTGTGTTAGCTTTTATTAACAGGGGGTTGGAGTTTAAGAGCCGCGGGGTTATGCTGCAACTGTACAGGACCTTGGTGAGACCACATTTGCAATATTGTGTGCAGTTCTGGTCACCTCACTATAAGAAGGATGTGGAAGCGCTGGAAAGAGTGCAGAGGAGATTTACCAGGATGCTGCCTGGTTTGGAGGGTAGGTCATATGAGGAAAGGTTGAGGGAGCTAGGGCTGTTCTCTCTGGAGCGGAGGAGGCTGAGGGGAGACTTAATAGAGGTGTATAAAATGATGAAGGGGATAGATAGAGTGAACGTTCAAAGACTATTTCCTCGGGTGGATGGAGCTATTACAAGGGGGCATAACTATAGGGTTCGTGGTGGGAGATACAGGACGGATATCAGAGGTAGGTTCTTTCTGCAGAGAGTGGTTGGGGTGTGGAATGGACTGTCTGCAGTGATAGTGGAGTCAGACACTTTAGAAACATTTAAGCGGTTATTGGATAGGCACATGGAGCACACCAGGATGATAGGGAGTGGGATAGCTTGATCTTGGTTTCAGATAAAGCTCGGCACAACATCGTGGGCCGAAGGGCCTGTTCTGTGCTGTACTGTTCTATGTTCTATGAAGTTACTGTGAAAATCCCCTAGTCGCCACACTCCGGCGCCTGTTTGGGCACACTGAGGGAGAATTTAGCACGGCCAATGCACCTAACCAGCACGTCTTTCAAACTGTGGAAGGAAACCCATGCAGACACGGGAAGAACATTCAGACTCTACACAGACAGTGACCCAAGTCTGGTCCCTGGTGCAGTGAGGCAGCAGTGCTAACCACTGTGCTGTCTTTGACAAGGTAGACCTAGCAAAGGTGAACTAGAGGGCCATAACTATGAAGGTAATCTTACATACAAACATACAAATTTGGAGCAGGAGTAAGTGACTTGGTCCTTTGAGCCTACTCCCCCATTCATGGTTGATCTGACTGTAACCTCAACCACACAAGAGGGTGGTGGGCAAGTGGAATCGGCTGCCGTCAGTGGTGGTGGAGGCAAACTCAATAGGGTCTTTTAAGAGGCTCCTGGATGAGTACATGGGACTTAATAGGATGGAGGGTTATAGGTAGGCCTAAAAGGTAGGGATATGTTTGCCGCAACTTGTGGGGCTGAAGGGCCTGTTTTGTGCTGTGTTTTTCTATGTTTCTATGTTCACACATTCCTGTCTACCCCTAATAACCTTTAAGCCCCTTGTTAATCAATAATCTATCAGCTCTGCCTTAAAAATATTCAGACTCTGTTTCCACTGCCTTTTGAGGAAGAGAGTTCCAGAGTGCCACAACCCTCTGAGAGAAAATGACTCTCCTCATCTCTGTCTCTGTCTTAAATGAGCGATCCTTTATTTTTAAACAGTGACTCCTAGTTCTAGATTCTCCCACAGAGGAAACATCCTCTCTACATCCACCCTGTCAATACCCCTCAGGATCTTGTATGCTTCATATATACCTCTTATTCTTCTAAGCTCCAGTGAATACAAGCTTAATCTTTCCTCATAAGACAACACGACCATTCCTGGTATTAGTCTAGTTTTCTTCGAGTCAGGCTGCCATTACTATTCTAGCGCCATATTCCCATGCAGTAATTTGCAGTTGAAACTCACCAACCTTACAACACTGATATTAATTAGTTAAATCCTTTTCAAGAAAATCAATAAAAATGTAATGCTGAGATGGAAATAGCTCCACAAAGGAATCAAGAAAATAATTCCACAGGTAGCAATAGAAAGATGGCATAAATATTAATAATTATTTTGCTTTGGTATTTACGAGGGAGATGGAACATGTTGACATGGCATTGAATGATGAGATGAACGATAAGTGTATTTAAAATAAAAAAATAATGTATTAAATAAACTAAACAAACACAAAGGGGATAAAACCCCTGGTCCAGACAGATTGCAACTAAAAGAATTTAAAGAAGAATCTAAGGAAGAGATAGAAGAGGAATTGCTAATGATGTTTAATGACTTGTTGGGAAAATGTGTAATGCCAGAGGACTGGTGGCTAATCATTGCAATTCTTGAATTGGGGGAAACAACATGTCCAAGGAATTTATGGATCAGTCAGCTCACATCGGTGTTAGGAAAAATAATGAAATCCCTCCGAAAGGAGAGACTGGACAAACATCTAGGAATGGATTTCAAAACAACAAGCTGATTGGATTTTTAAGGAGGTACAGACAGAGTTGACGACGGCAATGTAATAGAATTTATCTGGATTCTCAAAAGCCCTGCCATAGGGTGCTCCATAGTTGATTAATGAATAAGATCCAAGAATGTGGAGTCAGAGGATAAGTGGCAGAATGGATTGCTAACTGGCTTCAAGGCAAAAAGCAGAGAATGGGTGTAAAGTGTGGTTGTTCAGAGTGGTGGAAGGTGGGAAGTGGTGTTCCACAAGGATCATAGAAACATAAAAACTAGAAGCAGGAGTGGGCCATTCAGCCCTTTGAGCCATTCATTTTGATCATGGCTGATTATTAAATTCAATATCCTGATCCCCCTTCCCCCCATATCCCTTGAGCCCTTTAGCCCCAAGAGCTATATCTAATTTCTTCTTGAAATGACACAATATTTTGGCCTCCATTACATTCTGTGGGAGTGAATTCCACACATTCACCACTCTCTGGGTGAAGATATTTCTCCTCACCTCAGTTCTAAAAGGTTTATCCTCAAACTATGCCCCCTAGTTCTGGACTCCCCCACCATTGGGAACATTCTTTCTGAATCTATCCTGTCTAACCCTGTTAGAATTTTATAAGTTTCTATGAGATCCCCTCTCATTCTTCTAAACTCCATTGAATATAATCCTAACTGACTTAGTCTCTCCTCATATGACAGACTTGCCATCCCAGGAATCAGCCTGGTAAACCTTTGTTGTTCTCCCTCAATAGAAAGGACATCCCTCCACAGATAAGGACACCAAAACTGCACACAATATTCCAGATTTGGCCTCACCAACGCCCTGTACAATTGCAGTAAAACATCCCTATCCCTATACTCAAATCCTCTCGCTGTGAAGGCCAACATACCATTTGCCTTCTTTACTGCCTGCTGTACCTGCGTACTTACTCTCAGTGACTGATGCAGGAGGACACTAAGGTCTCGTTGAGTATCCACCTCTCTCAATTTATACTCATTCAAGTAATAATCTCTCTTTCTATTATTGCTACCAAAATGGATAACCTCATATTTATCCACATTATACTGCATCTGCCATGCAGATGTCCACACACACAGCCTGTCCAAATCACACTGAAGCATCTCTGCATCCTCCTCACAGCTCACTCTCCCACCCAACTTTGTATTATCTGCAAATTTGGAGATAATACATTCAGTTTCCTCTTCCAAATCATTAATATATAATATGAACAGTTGGGGTCCTAGCACAGATCCCTGCGGAACCCCACTAGTCACTAACTGCCAATCAGAAAGAGATCAGTGCTGGAATCATTGCTCACAATTTACATGAACCACGGTGGCACAGTGGTTAGGGGGCGGCACAGTGATTAGGGACGGCATGGTGGCACAGTGGTTATGGGCAGCATGGTAGCACAGTGGTAAGGGGCGGCACGGTGGCACAGTGGTTAGGGGCAGCATGGTGGCACAGTGGTTAGGGGCGGCACGGTGGCACAGTGGTTAGGGGCAGCATGGTGGCACAGTGGTTAGGGGGCGGCACAGTGATTAGGGGCGGCACGGTGGCACAGTGGTTAGGGGCAGCATGGTGGCACAGTGGTTAGGGGCAGCATGGTGGCACAGTGATTAGGGGCGGCACGGCGGCACAGTGATTAGGGGCAGCATGGTGGCACAGTGATTAGGGGCAGCATGGTGGCACAGTGATTAGGGGCAGCATGGTGGCACAGTGATTAGGGGCGGCACGGCGGCACAGTGATTAGGGGCAGCATGGTGGCACAGTGATTAGGGGCGGCACGGCGGCACAGTGGTTATGGGCAGCATGGCAGCACAGTGGTAAGGGGCGGCACGGTGGCACAGTGGTTAGGGGCAGCATGGTGGCACAGTGGTTAGGGGCAGCATGGTGGCACAGTGATTAGGGGCGGCACGGCGGCACAGTGATTAGGGGCGGCACGGCGGCACAGTGGTTATGGGCAGCATGGCAGCACAGTGGTAAGGGGCGGCACGGTGGCACAGTGGTAAGGGGCGGCACGGCGGCACAGTGATTAGGGGCGGCACAGCGGCACAGTGATTAGGGGCGGCACGGCGGCACAGTGATTAGGGGCGGCACAGCGGCACAGTGATTAGGGGCGGCACGGCGGCACAGTGATTAGGGGCGGCACAGCGGCACAGTGGTTAGGGGCGGCACGGCGGCACAGTGATTAGGGGCGGCACAGCGGCACAGTGGTTAGGGGCGGCACGGCGGCACAGTGATTAGGGGCGGCACAGCGGCACAGTGGTTAGGGGCGGCACGGCGGCACAGTGATTAGGGGCGGCACAGCGGCACAGTGGTTAGGGGCGGCACAGCGGCACAGTGATTAGGGGCGGCACAGCGGCTAGGGGCAGCATGGTGGCACAGTAGTTAGGAGCGGCACAGTGGTTATGGGTGGCATGACGGCACAGTGATTAGGGGCGGCACAGCGGCACAGTGGTTAGGGGCAGCATGGCAGCACAGTGGTTAGGGGTGGCACGGCAGCACAGTGGTTAGGAGCGGCACAGTGGTTATGGGTGGCACGACGGCACAGTGATTAGGGGCGGCACAGTGGTTATGGGCGGCACAGTGGCACAGTGATTAAGGGCAGCACGGTGGCACAGTGATTAAGGGCAGCACGGTGGCACAGTGATTAGGGGTGGCACAGTGGTTAGGGGCGGCACAGTGGTTAGGGGCGGCACAGTGGTTAGGAGCGGCATGGCAGAAAAGTGGTTAGAGGTGGCACAGTGGTTATGGGCGGCACGGTGGCACAGTGGTTAGGCGTGGCACAGCGGCACAGTGGTCAGGGGCGACATGGCGGCACAGTGGTTAGCACTGCTGCCTCACAGCACCAGGGATCCGGGTTCAATTCCCTGCTCGGGTCACTGTCTGTGTAGAGTTTGCACATTCTCCCCGTGTCTGCGTAGGTTTCCTCCGAGTGCTCTGGTTTCCTCCCACAGTCCAAAGATGTGCGGGTTAGGTTGATTGGCCATGCTAGATTGACTCTTAGAGTCAGGGGGTTAGCAGGGTAAATGCGTATGGTTACGGGAATAGGGCCTGGATGGGATTATGGTCTGTGCTGACTCGATGGGCCAAATGGCCTCGTTCTGTACTGTAGGGATTCTATGATTCTATGATTTGGAATTTTGAATCAATAAACACAATTCTAGATTTGCAGATGATACGAAATTGGGGGCGAATAGTCAATGCTGAGGACGACGGCAACAGATTACAGGAGGACCTTAATAAACAGGCAGAATGGGCAAATAATTGGCAAATGAAGTGGTCGAAGGTATTAAGAGGTCACTTATTACTTGGAAGATGTGAGTCTGGATGGGAAGAGGAACAAAGGAACCTTGGAGAACAGACACACCAATCATTAGAAGTTACTGCACAGGTTAGCAAAACAATAAAATATCAAACCAGCACTCGGCTTCATTTCGAGAGGAATGGAATTGAAAAGTAGGGTTGTTAAACCAGTATCGAAGCTTAGAGTCATAGAGTCATCGAGGTTTACAGCATGGAAACAGGCCCTTCGGCCCAACTTGTCCATGCCGCCCTTTTTTTTTTAACCCCTAAACTAATCCCAATTACCCGCATTTGGCCCATATATACCCTCTATACCCATCGTATCCATGTAACTATCTAAATGCTTTTTAAAAGATAAAATTGTACCCGCCTCTACTACTACCTCTGGCAGCTCGTTCCAGACACTCACCACCCTCTGTGAAAAAATTGCCCCTCTGGACACTTTTGTATCTCTCCCCTCTCACCTTAAACCTATGCCCTCTAGTTTTAGACTCCCCTACCTTTGGGAAAAGATATTGTCTATCTACCTTGTCTATGCCCCTCTTTATTTTATAGACCTCTATAAGATCACCCCTCAGCCTCCAACGCTCCAGAGAAAAAAGTCCCAGTCTATTCAGCCTCTCCTTATAACTCAAACCATCAAGTCCCGGTAGCATCCTAGTAAATCTTTTCTGCACTCTTTCTAGTTTAATAATATCCTTTCTATAATAGGGTGACCAGAATTGCACACAGTATTCCAAGTGTGGCCTTACCAATGTCTTGTACAACTTCAACAAGACGTTCCAACTCCTGTATTCAGTGTTCTGACCGATGAAAACAAGCATGCTGAATGCCTTCTTCACCACTCTGTCCACCTGTGACTCCACTTTCAAGGAGCTATGAACATGTACCCCTAGATCTCTTTGTTCTGTAACTCTCCCCATCGCCCTACCATTAACTGAGTAAGTCCTGCCCTGGTTCAATCTACCAAAATGCATCACCTCGCATTTGTCTAAATTAAACTCCATCTGCCATTCGTCAGCCCACTGGCCCAATTGATCAAGATCCCACTGCAATTGGAGGTAACCTTCCTCACTGTCCACCATGCCACCAATCTTGGTGTCATCTGCAAACTTACTAACCATGCCCCCTATATTCTCATCCAAATCATTAATATAAATGACAAATAACAGTGGGCCCAGCACTGATCCCTGAGGCACACCGCTGGTCACAGGCCTCCAGTTTGAAAAACAACTCTCTACAACCACCCTCTGGCTTCGGTCAAGAAGCCAATTTTGTATCCCTTTAGATACCTCACCAAGGATCCCGTGAGATTTAACTTAATGCAATAACCTACCATGCGATACCTTGTCAAAGAGCTTGCTAAAGTCCATGTAGACAACATCAACTGCACTGCCCTCATCTACCTTCTTGGTTACCCCTTCAAAAAACTCAATTAAATTTGTGAGACATGATTTTCCACTCTCAAAGCCATTCTGACTGTCCCTAATCAGTTCTTGCATCTCTAAATGCCTGTAGATCCTGTCTCTCAAAATACCTTCCAACAATTTACCCACCACAGATGTGAGGCTCACTGGCCTGTAGTTCCCAGGCTTTTCCCTTTTTAAACAAAGGCACAACATTTGCCACTCTCCAATCTTCAGGCATCTCACCCGTGACTATCGATGATTCAAATATCTCGGCTAGTGGACCCACAATTCCCTCCCTAGCCTCCCACAACGCCCCGCAGATTTGTCTACCTTGATGCGCTTTAAGACTTCCAGCACCTCCTTCTCTGTAATATGTACACTCCTCAAGACATCACTATTTAATTCCCCAAGTTCCCTAACATCCATGCTTTTCTCAACAGTAAATACTGATGAGAAATATTCATTTAGGATCTTACCCATCTCTTGTGGATCTGCACATAGATTACCTTGTTGATCCTTAAGAGGCCCTACTCTCTCCCTTGTTACTCTTTTGCCCTTTATGTATTTGTAGAAGCTCTTTGGATTCTCCTTTGCCTTATCTGCCAAAACAATCTCGTGTCCCCTTTTTGCCCTCCTGATTTCTCTCTTAACTCTACTCCTGCACCCCCAATACTCTTCAAGAGATTCACTTGATCCCAGCTGCCTATGCACGTCATGTGTCTCTTTCTTCTTCTTGACCAGGGCCTCAATATCCCGAGTCATCCAGGGTTCCCGACTTCTGCCAGCCTTGCCCTTCACTCTAAGAGGAATGTGTTTATCCTGAACCCTGGTTAACACACTTTTGAAAGCATGCCACTTACCAGACATCCCTTTTCCTTCCCACAGACTCCTCCAATTAACTTTTGAAAGTTCCTGCCTGATACCATCAAAATTGGCCTTGCCCCAATTTCATAGAAACCCTACAGTGCAGAGAGAGGCCATTCGGCCCATCGAGTCTGCACCGACCACAATCCCACCCAGGCCCTACCCCCATATTCCTACAGATTTACCCACTAATCCCTCTAACCTACGCATCTCAGGACACTAAGGGCAATTTTTAGCATGGCCAATCAACCTAACCCGCACATCTTTGGACTGTGGGAGGAAACCGGAGCACCCGGAGGAAACCCATGCAGACACGAGGAGAATGTGCAAACTCCACACAGACAGTGACCCAAGCCGGAAATCGAACCCAGATCCCTGGAGCTGTGAAGCAGCAGTGCTAACCACTGTGCTACCGTGCCGCCCATTTAGAATATTAAATTAATATTAATTTAGAATATTAACTTTTGGGACAGACCTATCATTCTCCATAGCTGTCTTAAAACTAATAGAATTGTGATCACTGGTCCCAAAGTGATCCCTCACTAACACTTCTGTCACCTGCCCTTCCTTATTTCCCAAGAGGAGGTCAGGTTTTGCCCCCTCTCTAGTCGGGCCATCCACATACTGAATGAGAAATTCCTCCTGAATACACTCAACAAATTTCTCTCCATCCAACCCTCTAATACTATGGCTGTCCCAGTCAATGTTGGGAAAGTTAAAATCTCTGACTATTACCATCCTATTTTTCTTGGAGCTATCTGTAATCTCCTGACATATTTGCTCCTCAATTTCCCGCTGACTATTTGGGGGCCTATAGTACAACCCTATCAAAGTGATCTCCCCCTTCTTATTTCTCAGTTCTACCCATATAGACTCAGTGGCCGAACCCTCGGATATATCCCCTCAGTACAGCCGTGATGCTTTCCCTAATCAAAAGTGCAACTCCCCCTCCTCTCTTACCTCCTGTTCTATCTTTCCTATAGCATCTGTACCCTGGAACATTGAGCTATCAGTCCTGTCCCTCCCTTAGCCATGTTTCAGTAATTGCCATAATATCCCAGTCCCCCGTATCCATCCATGCCCTGAGTTCTTCTGCCTTGCCCGTCAGGCCTCTTGCATTGAAACAAATGCAGTTTAATCTGGATTTCCCTTGCTCTCTGTCTTGCCTCTGTCTGATCTGTCTGGTACTAGGATTACTGACACTGCCTTTACTAATTAATGTGCTCTCTTTAACTTCTGTGCTGTCCTCAAACTTCTCTTCTGTCTCCCTACTGCTTTAGATCCCAAAGCTTGGTTAGAACTCTGTGTGCAGTTCCACATACTACATTAAAGATAGGATATAGAGGCACTGGAGAGGGTGCAGAGAAGATTTACAAGGATGGAATCAAAAATGCATGGGTTTACGTATCAGGAAAGGAACCACAGATTGGGTTTGCTATCGAATAGAAAAAGAATGCCGACCTAATAGAGGTCTTTAAGATGATAACAAGTTTTATAGAGTGGATGCAGAAAGAATGTTTCCAGTTAATTGTGGGGAAGAGCGTAAGTAGAGGCTGCCAATATAAGATACCAAGAAATCCAATCGGGAATTCCGAAGAAACCTCTTTACCCAGAGAGTACTGAGAATGTGGGACTCACTCTCACAGAGAGTGGTTGAAGCAGATAGTGTAGATGTATTTAAGGAGAAGCTAGACAGGCATCTGAGAGTGAAGGGAATAGAGAGGAGGGTAGATTTAGATGTGGAAAGATGGGAGGAGGTTCAGATGGAGCATAAACATCAACATGGACTGGTTGGGCTAAATGGCCTGTTTCTGTGCTGTATATCCTATGTAATCCTATGCTTCTCCCAGTCCTTTGTACAACTTGTTTATTCTTCTCACTGCTGCATCTTGGTTCCCACTCCACTGCCAAGTTAATTTAAATCCTCCCCAACAGCATGAGCAAGCTGCCCATGAGGACATTCGTTCCTGCTGTTTTTGGGACAATCCTTCCTTATTATACAGGTCCCCCTCCCCCCCAAGGCAGGTCCCAAGAATGGAATGCCCTCCTCCTGCCAGGCCTGTTATTTCTATATTCACTAGTGCATAGCATCAAGAATAAAGCGAAGATTAGTAGTTGAGGATTGGTAGTTGAAGTGAATAACATAGATACATTTAAAGGAAAATTAAATTAACATGTAAAAGAGAAAGAAAGAAAGGCTATGGTGATAGTATGAGATGCAGTAGGATGGGGGGAGCATAAACAATGACAGCTGGAATAACTGGCCTATTTCTGGCTTGTAAAATTCGGTGTGAGGTTTCATTTGGCAAGAGTGACAATTACAACAACCAGTAACCTGTTTTACTAATCGATTAACTCATTTTCTGAATGGATGGATTACCTGGATTTCATGTTTATTTTGTGATAAGTAAACAGAGTGACTGATTACCGTAACCTGTTCAAGCTGCAACCTATTAGTGGGAACCCTTAAGATAGATTCAAAAGAGATGAAAGTTTGACATTTGTAATAAATTTCATGCAGTTTAATAAGCGGTTTTGTGTTTTTCTTTCCTGTGGGTCCAAAGAGGCAGTAATTGAAAAAATGAAGTTTCACAGAGTGTTGAGTAATGATAGTTCAGTTAAACTGGTTTATTCTTAGCTCTGTTTAATGTGTTGAGATGGATTATCCTTTCTAATTCCAAATTACAACCTCCTGACAATAAATGGTGCTAATTTATATTGGGCCAGAATTTGTTGTCAAAATAACAGTGAGGCTAATAGCGCATGCCCTTAATTATACGTAAATGCTAAAGCAGATTCAGGCAAGGGTTAGAGGTACCATTAAATAGTGAAATCCAGGTGCTGCTGCTTGTGTCATGCTGTCCATTGTTCGTTTCATAAAAATGGCACCTCACTGTCTGGCTCACCATTGAATCAGCTGAAGCTGCTGTATTTGTGTGGTCGATAGGAATTAAATTAATCACAGCGTCAAGTCCTGTCCTGTCCAATTCTATCTAAGTATCCCTTTAATGACCAACCTTTATGGCAATGAAAACAAATTATTAGAAGTGTAGGGTCTCATTCTTTCAGGATTTAATTATAGAATCCCTACAGTGCAGAAGGAGCCTATTCGGCCCATCGAGTCTGCACCAACCACAATCCCACCCAGGCCCTATCCCCATACATTTACCCTTTGCTACTTAATGTGCTCTCTTTAACTTCTGTACTGTCCTCAATCTCCTCTTCTATCCCCCTACTGCTTTGAGTCTCTGTCTTCCAGCACCCACTTTTAAATTGTACCATTTAGCTCTTATTGACGGCACATTACACCTGGCGAAAAAGTGTTTTCTGCTGGTGCTGGTCGGGCCTCCCAGGTGGGATTCACCCACCTTTAGTGTGTAAAAATATGCATAATGGGAGGCACGCCAGCCAGCCCGCCTTCATCGATATCAAGGCGCCCTTAAAAAGTGTCTGTAGCTGCAGGAACCTCAAAAGCAGCTGGCTGCTTTTCAGTTCCTCTTTTGTGTAAACATTTGCTGTTAGGACAATAGGAGAGGGGGATACTTGAGATGCATTCGGCCATGAAGGAAAAAAATCAATAAACAAAGCTGACTGCATGCTGTCTAAAAACCATTAAGCTGTCAATCAAAAGAGAGCTAGAATAGGTATACAAACGAATGGTCTAGTTGGACCAATGAGCGGCACAGACTTGGAGGGCTGAAGGGCCTGTTTCCTGTGCTGTACTGTTCTTTGTTCTTTGTAGAAGGATTGTACTGAAATTGAATAGAAACAAGGCTTTTCAAAGGGTTTGAAGGGATTTCAAAGGCTTTCAGCTTTCTATGAAGGCGCAGAGATTTTAAATAAATGCAGTGTTAAAAGAATGGGGCTAAGTGAGCAGCTGTGGAGAAGAGAATTCACCCCTCGTAAAACTGACTGACTTGAAAGGGGACTTCTCACACTTGCAATTTCTTTGCGAGAGAAAGAGGATTCCCTTCTGAGGGGGAGCGCTGCTGTGATTTGGAAACCTGCCACATGTCCAGGGGGCATGGAGATTAAAGTGACCAGGCCACTTCAAAGGTTTCACAGTCCACAGACCAGAATGTAGACTTTGATCACAGAGCTGTCTAAAATCACCACGGCAGGTGTGTCACAATGTTGGGAGCGTACTACAGACCTCCCAACAAAAAACCCTCTGTCCTTACTCGGTCCATATCCGTCTATTCTGTCCCTATTAATGGACCCATCCAGATGCCTCATAAATGTTGCTAATGTGTCTGCTTCCACCACCTCCTCTGGCAGTGTTTTCCAGGCACCCACCACTTTGCATGAAAAACTTCTCCCGCACATCTCCCTTAAACTTTCCCCCTCTCACCTTGAACCTGTGCCCCCTTGTAATTGACACTTTCACCCTGGGATCACCCATATTTTCCTCCAGATCATTTATATATACTATAAACAACAGAGCTTGCGACTCCTGGAGTGAGTACACTTCACTCATTAGGTTTAAGTAAAACTGTTTTTGTGCATCTTTCAAACAGAAAGCAGTGAAGGCAGTGTGAATGGCTGCAGTATTCTTTATCCAGTAAGAAGTTTAACAACACCAGGTTAAAGTCCAACAGGTTTATTTGGTAGCAAAAGCCACACAAGCTTTCGGAGCTCTAAGCCCCTTCTTCAGGTGAGTGGGAATTCTGTTCACAAACAGAGCATATAAAGACACAAACTCAATTTACATGAATAATGGTTGGAATGCGAATACTTACAACTAATCAAGTCTTTAAGAAACAAAACAATGTGAGTGGAGAGAGCATCAAGACAGGCTAAAAAGATGTGTATTGTCTCCAGACAAGACAGCCAGTGAAACTCTGCAGGTCTAGGCCACTGTGGGGGTTTTATCCATCAGTGGTATGTTCTTACTAACACTGATGTGGTCCTGTTGTTCTTTTCAGATGTAACTGATGAACTGGATGCTGTTAATGGAGACTCGTGTCAGGTATGTTGCAGTTTGCTGTAACCTTTTTTGTGTGTTTTTTAATCCGTGTGAGGCTTGTGAGAAGAGTGTGGTGGGAATGTGTGGGCTGGGCCCGAGACCTTGGTGCGCACAGCACAATTTCAAAACTTGCAGATGACGTGAACTTGGAAGGAATTGTGAGGAGAATGTGTTAAACTTCAAAAGAACACAGACAGGTTGGAGGAATTAGCAGACAAGTGGCAGATGACATTTAATGCAGAGAAGTGTGAAGTGATTCATTTTGGTAGGAAGAATGCGCTGAGATAATATAAAACAAAGGGTACAATTCTAAAGCAGAAGCAGAGGAACCTGGGGGTATAAGTGCACAAATCACTGAAGGTAGCCGGACAGGTTGAGCGAGTGGTTAGGGCATCTGGACTCTCAAGCCAGTTAGTAAGACCACGGCAGATCTTTAACACCATTTACTAGATCAATCACCAAATCGCTTGGTTTTTTTACAGTATTATATAACTTGTGGCATAAACCAACCCAAAGGTCAGGTATCAACTAAACAAATGTGGTCTATAACACCAGTCCTCAGCTTGGCCTGTGCCCCTTGTGTTCCTTGCTTTATGGTGACAACCCAAACACACACCAAACTTTTCACCTGAGATATCGTCCCTCCATTATCTACCCCCAACCCCCCAGCTTCTGCACTGAGCAATTTCTCAATGCACTATTCTAATGCAGGTGGGCTTTTTGTCCCAGTGAACGGGGTACTTAGACCCAGTGTACCAGAGACAGTCAAAATGAGAACAAGAGGCAAGAAATTAGACTCAGTAGCATCTGTTTTTAGTCTCACTGAGTGCCTTTAGGATTCCACAATGGTGTCCACACACATGCACACACTTATGACCAGGATCCTGGTGGATGCCATCTTGGTGCACGCAATGAACAGTCATTGGAAGTATCAGAGCAGGTCAGTCAGCGTACAATACGGATTTGATGCTAACACTACCACTTTGGAACTCAAAGCTCCAGATAATGTGCTGTGTTAACCTCACACAGCGGAACATGCATTCAGTAAGAGGAAGGATCCGTGCACCCGCACCCTACCCGACTCTGTGGTATTTACAGTGATTGCAAACTGCAGGTCAGTTGCTGGTTGATTTCCTTTTTAATTCTTTTATGGGATGTGGGCGTCACTGACGAGGCTGGGATTTGTTGCCCTTCGCTAATTGCCCTTGAAACTGAGTGGCTCTCCCTCCCATTTCAGAGAGCAGTTGCTGTGGGTCTGAAGTCACATTTGGCCAGACTGGGTAAGGCCGCAAGTTTCTTTTCCCCCAAGGACATTTGTGAACTAGATGTTTTTTACAATAATTGATGATAGTTTCATTGAGAATAGCTTTTAATTCCAGATTTATTGATTGAATTTAAATTCCACCAGCTGTCATGGTGGGATTTGAACCCGTGTCCCCCAGAGCCTTAACCTGGGCCTCTGGATTACTAATCCAGTGAGTTTACTGCTATGGCGCCGTTACATTCTGGCAAGTTTCATTATTTACATCCATTCGCTTCCTCCTCTAACCTGACCTATCAAACTGTGTATCTGAGTCCTCGACATTGGAATTTGTGTGACCTTGTCCTCTGGGCAATGCTATCCTTGTTCCCATCCTAGCTGCAATGTAGGTGTATTTATTGTCTCACCACATTCACAACTGACCTTCAACCTATCCTCTAAATTATGCACAGTGTCAATCCGAGAACTGGTGGAAGCGATTGCGAAATGAATTGACACTGTGTCTCCATCATCCCTATCTTCTTGCTGTTCCTTGCTTCGCTTGGTACCATAGTATTCGACCTTGCAGAAGGAGGCCATTTGGCCCATCAGGTCTGTACCGACTCTCCGAAAGAGCATCTTACCCAGGCCACCTCCCCATTCTATCCCCGTAACCCTGTATATTTACCATGGCCAATCACCTAACCTACACATCTTTGGACTGTAGGAGGAAACCGGAGCACCTAGAGGAAACACACTTCTTGAGTTTCTGGAAAGAGAACAGTATAAGGATAATAAAAACAGGAAATGCTGGAGGAACTCAGCGGGTCTGGCCTGTGGTGGAAGGGTAAGGTTGTGGTTAGGAGAGGAGGGACCAGTAAGAGGTGCATGTTTACATCGTCTGCAGCTTGTAAATCAGAAGAGCGTGGGAAGAGGAGAAAGTGGGATGTGAGAAGGAGCATTAGCATCTTCAATGTTTTCCGCTCGCCTCAGCAATTCTAATAACACTCAGCACTGCCAGCTCCATGGAGATTAGAACACGCAGCTACACCTCTTTTCCTTCCTTTCAGTTGCACCACCTTGTCCTGGGAGAGAGATGGAAGTTTATCAGTGATTGGTGCAATATGTTTGGGTCATGTGGCCCTCATGGTTGATTAGGCGGCAGTATGTTCAAACTGTGAGATGTGGATGTGAGGCTTGCAGCAGTGCTAAATGTATGAGAGTGAGAGGAAGCATCTGCTGGCTAGCTGTGAGCATTGATTGACAGAGATTGTTAGTTGATAAGTGATGGCTGGGATTACTAGAGCACTTGTTCAGATGTGATATTTGAAGATACCTTAAATCATTTGCGTAAGGTCCTTGAATTTCTTGCAGCACTACAGTTAGATCCTTAGGGTTAGACTCCTGTGTGTGTGTGTGTGTGGAGAGGGTGCGGGTGGGGGGTGAGAGGGCCGGCGTTGCGGGGGTCACGGGGCTGGCCAGCGATCAGGAGGGGCCACTGTGCCTGCGCCGATCTCAGTGCTGACAGATTGGCACATGCACAGTGGCCCTCTCAGCGCTCTGCTGCCGGCCTCTTCAGCGGGTATAGGACCCGCCCACTGGTTTTTAGGGTGAATCACGCTAGGGCACTCAGCAGTGCACAGAGTGTGGGAGATTCATTTTGAAACTCCTGCTGAAAAGAACAGCGTGATTTACTCCCGTTTTTAAGCAAATTCGATCTTCGAATTTTTTGGGAGAATCACCCCCATCGTCCCAACTGGGTGCAGAAGTTATTGGAACAGACCAAGCAGCACAAAGAGGTGGTGTAGCCTGAATTATATTGAGTGAATGTAGAGTAATGAGGGCGTTAAGATCCTCTCATGCCTGTTTGTAGCCCGTTAGAATCCCAATTTGTGGCTTTCCTGGAGCTGTGTCAGGCCAATCAACACTGGAAAAATTCCTGAGTCCGTTAGAATCTAGTCCAATAGCAAACCACTGCTTCCCAGCCCTGGGAATCTCGCAGCCAGTCTATTCGCTTGCTAATTAATATCATTAATTATTGTTGAAATCAACTGATCCAGTTTTTAAAATCCCTCTTTTGACAGGAGAATGGCGCTGATGCATATTCGGCTATTTCACAAGCAGACCAGTTACACCAAGAGCCTGACAGTATCCGCAAATGGAGAGAAGAGCAAATAAAACACTTAGCAGAGCTGGGTAAGCAATCTATAATCACCCGGGGAATTTGGGTGAAATGGGCAGACGCGTGGCAGGGGAAATTTAACAGAAACGTGTGAAATGATTCATTGTGAAGGGAAGAATGAAGGAAGTCAGGATAAATTGTTCCAATTCTGAGGGTGCAGGAACAGAGAAACCAGCGAGTGAACCCACAAAAATCATTGAGGGTGGAAAAACAAGTTGAGAAGGTAGTTAAAAAATGCAATTCCTGGATTTATAAATAGAGGCTTACAGGAAATTACACCAAATTTTTATGAATCAGCTGGAGTAGTGTGTCCAATTCTGGGACCACATGCTAGAAAGGGTAAAAAGGCCTTGGAAAGGGTGCAGAGATATTTACTCGGATATTACTGGGGGATGAGAAAGGTTAGTTATGTCAAAATGCCACCTGTTATTCTTCTGCCTCCTCCACTAATACTGGATCCTATTGTTACGGGGTGGACACTGACGCACAACCCCCATCCTGAGCCCGTTGCCTGCAAAGCACCCTTGCTCATGCAGATCCATATCCACCCCATCTGGAGGCTGTGTGCAGATACTCACGCCCCCACCCAATGGGAGCTTCACATAGCCCTCCTTTCACATTTCCCCCTTGTCTTTGTCTGCCCACTCCCACTCCCCCAGCCTCACCTCACACTCCACCCCAGTCAAACTTCAGACCTATGTTATGGTGGCTGCATGAGTTCCCAAGCAGAATGCTGCCCAGAGGGTGTGTGGACTCGGAGGAAGGAGACCCCTGTACACCCAATCCTATCACTGAATCCCCCACTATCAACATGTTGCAGCCTGCTGGCAATTCTCAAGTGTGCATCTCACCTCCTGACTCCCTAAACATTGTTCACCATCTGCGAGACCTGCAGATGCATTTACGAGGAGACTAGACAAACATACAGGGGAGAAGGGGATAGATTCAGATGAGGAAAGATGGGACGAGGTTTGAATGGAGGATAAACACCAGCATAGACTGCTGGATCAAAAGGCCTGTTTCTGAGCTGAATGTTCTATGTCGTCCTTTACATAAAAGGCCTAAGTCAGGAGTGTGATGGAATACTCTTCACTTGTCTGGATGAGTGCGGCTCCAATAACCCTCAAGAAGTTCAACACCATCTAGGATAAAGCAACCCACTTGATTGGCACCCCTTCCATAGACCATCACTCCCTCCACCAGTGACACACAGTGACAGCCGTGTGCACTATCTACAAGATGCAGTGCAGCAACTCATCAAGACTCCTTCAACAGCACCTTCCAAACCCATGACTTCTACCATCTGGAGGGACAAGGGCAGCAGATACATGGGAACACCACTCCCTGCAGGTTCCCCTCCAAGCCACAGATCATCCTGACTTGGAAATATATCTCAGTTCCTTCACTGGCGCTGGGTCAAAATCCTGGAACTCCCTCCCTAACAGCAATGTGGGTGTACCTACACCATCACCTTCTCAAAGGCGATTAGAGATGGGCAATAATGCAGGCTTTGCCTTTGACGGCCACATCCCATAAACAAATAAAAGATTCAACATTTATCAAACATTCAGTTACTGGGAAGAGGTATATAAGTTTTTATCTGATAAGAACCTTGAACTTGCCAAGGTGTAGAATGATCTGTGATTGGTTAAAGGTTGACAAATTCAGTGAAACATAACAGCACCATCCGAATCTTTGACCTCTCTGTCTGGAAGGACAAGGGCAGCGGGTACATGGGAACAGCACCACATACAACTTCCCCATCGAACCACACTCCATCCTGACTACTTCACTGCTGCTCCACTGTCACTGCCTCAAATCCTAGGAACTAACTTCCTAATAGAGTGTGGGTGTATCGACACCATTGTTTTCATCAATCCCTGGCTTTGTGATTTATGTGTTATCAGGTGACTCAGCAGATCAATCCTGGAGTCACAGTTCTTTCGTCAGAGAAAATAGGCATTGCCCTGAGTGAGGAGTGTGCTCAAGCCAGGGTTCTGCCCTCCCCTTCCACTTTTGTTGCTTCTCTGTAGTAGAGTTTCTGCAGTCAGTTTCTGACGGTGTTGTGTTTTATTGAATGAGGTGCTGCCACGTGGCACTGTTTGTGGCACTTTCTTGCCATGCACCAATTCCAATTCATCCCCTTTTCAGCGAGGCCTTCAGAATGTCCTTAAAACACTTTCTGCTTGAGGTTGAGTGGCAGCTTTAAGTGTCGATAAGAGGATCTGCTTTGGTCACAAGGAGAAGATCCAGAACCTGCTCTGCTAGAACAGCCTTCCAAAATTGCTGCAACTTGGTCTTTGACGACCAAGATTTCCACAACAGGACAAAGGCTTCAGTTTACAATGCTTTTATTCTCACCATGCTTCTCTAGAGCAGTGAGGCTTTGGTTACCTACCAAAGGCACTTCCAGGCACTGGAGCATTTCCACTGGTGATGTCTCTCAGGATATTCAGAGCCAAGTGGGAAGACAAGGCAACCAATCTCTGAAACCAATTCCCCCAGCATCATAATCACAATCATATTAAATCAGCTCTGCTGGTCTGGCCGCCACATCCACATCATGCATCTGTACCACATGGACTGCACCATCACCGTATCCAGGGCAATTAGAGATGGATAATAAATTCTGGCCCAGTCAGCAACACCTACATCCCTTGAATGGGTAAAATAATTTGCTGAATTAAACGATGGAAATTAAATTCTTGCCCAGTGTGAAATAATTGATGTTTTTGAAAGGAGACTGCAAGACTGGAATGTTCTTGTTTCAGGGGAACAGCCAATAGAGAGGAGATTGCAGAGCCTTTCAGAGATTGCAGAGCCAACATCGAGGGCCGAAGGGCCTGTACTGCGCTGTAGTGTTCTATGTTCTATCTTCTATGTTTCAGTTCCCACATTCTTATATTTGTGAAAAAAAAGTTGACTTTGATGTCATTAACCTCAGCTGATGGCACATCTTTCTAGACTGTAAAACATGTTTCATACTTATATTCCAGAACTCAGATGGAGCAATCTGCTATGCACCATGTGCTACAAACCCCTTGAGTGAGAATACTGAGGCTAAACTGCCCACCTGTTTGCCCCTCAAAGTATGAGAGGAGCTCATGGATATTCATTGGACAGCTCCCTCTAAACCAACCTCAGTAGAATACTATTTGCCATTTAGCCTCTCAAGCTTGTTTGACCATGACATAAGATTTTGGTTGATGCGATTGTGATCTCAACTCTGCCTATCCTTGATAACCTTCGACCCCCAAGAATCTATCCAGCTCTGCCTTAAACATATTCGCTGACCCTGCCTCCACCTTTCTCTGGGGAAGAGAGTTCCAAAAACTCTGAGAGAGAAAATTCTCATCTCTGTTTTAAATGGGAGACATGATGTGGAGATGCCGGCGTTGGACTGGGGTAAACACAGTAAGAAGTTTAACAACACCAGGTTAAAGTCCAACAGGTTTATTTGGTAGCAAAAGCCACACAAGCTTTCGGAGCTCTAAGCCCCTTCTTCAGGTGAGTGGGAATTCTGTTCACAAACAGAGTTTATAAAGACACAACCTCAATTTACATGAATAATGGTTGGAATGCGAATACTTACAACTAATCAAGTCTTTAAGAAACGAAACAATGTGAGTGGAGAGAGCATCAAGACAGGCTAAAAAGATGTGTATTGTCTCCAGACAAGACAGCCAGTGAAACTCTGTGGGGGTTACAAATAGTGTGCCATGAACCCAATATCCCGCTTGAGGCCGTCCTCGTGTGTGCGGAACTTGGCTATCAGTTTCTGCTCAGCGACTCTGCGCCGTCGTGTGTCGCGAAGGCCGCCTTGGAGAACGCTTACCCGAATATCAGAGGCCGAATGCCCGTGACCGCTGAAGTGCTCCCCAACAGGAAGAGAACAGTCTTGCCTGGTGATTGTCGAGCGGTGTTCATTCATCCGTTGTCGCAGCGTCTGCATAGTTTCCCTAATGTACCACGCCTCGGGACATCCTTTCTTGCAGCGTATCAGGGAGACAACGTTGGCCGAGTTGCAAGAGTATGTACCGTGTACCTGGTGGATGGTGTTCTCACGTGAGATGATGGCATCTGTGTCGATGATCCGGCATGTCTTGCAGAGGTTGCTGTGGCAGGGTTGTGTGGTGTCATGGTCACTGTTCTCCTGAAGGCTGGGTAGTTTGCTGCGGACAATGGTCTGTTTGAGGTTGTGCGGTTGTTTGAAGGCAAGAAGTGGGGGTGTGGGGATGGCCTTGGCGAGATGTTCGTCTTCATCAATGACATGTTGAAGGCTCCGGAGGAGATGCCGTAGCTTCTCCGCTCCGGGGAAGTACTGGACAACGAAGGGTACTCTGTCCACTGTGTCCCGTGTTTGTCTTCTGAGGAGGTCGGTGCGGTTTTTCGCTGTGGCGCGTTGGAACTGTTGATCAATGAGTCGAGTGCCATATCCTGTTCTTATGAGGTTGTCCAGTACTTCCCCGAAGCGGAGAAGCTACGGCATCTCCTCCGGAGCCTTCAACATGTCATTGATGAAGACGAACATCTCGCCAAGGCCATCCCCACACCCCCTCTTCTTGCCTTCAAACAACCGCACAACCTCAAACAGACCATTGTCCGCAGCAAACTACCCAGCCTTCAGGAGAACAGTGACCATGACACCACACAACCCTGCCACAGCAACCTCTGCAAGACGTGCCGGATCATCGACACAGATGCCATCATCTCACGTGAGAACACCATCCACCAGGTACACGGTACATACTCTTGCAACTCGGCCAACATTGTCTACCTGATACGCTGCAAGAAAGGATGTCCCGAGGCGTGGTACATTGGGGAAACTATGCAGACGCTGCGACAACGGATGAATGAACACCGCTCGACAATCACCAGGCAAGACTTCTCTTCCTGTTGGGGAGCACTTCAGCGGTCACGGGCATTCAGCCTCTGATATTCGGGTAAGCGTTCTCCAAGGCGGCCTTCACGACACACGACGGCGCAGAGTCGCTGAGCAGAAACTGATAGCCAAGTTCCGCACACACGAGGACGGCCTCAAGCGGGATATTGGGTTCATGGCACACTATTTGTAACCCCCACAGAATTTCACTGGCTGTCTTGTCTGGAGACAATACACATCTTTTTAGCCTGTCTTGATGCTCTCTCCACTCACATTGTTCTGTTTCTTAAAGACTGGATTAGTTGTAAGTATTCGCATTCCAACCATTATTCATGTAAATTGAGTTTGTGTCTTTATATGCTCTGTTTGTGAACAGAATTCCCACTCACCTGAAGAAGGGGCTTGCAGCTCCGAAAGCTTGTGTGGCTTTTGCTACCAAATAAACCTGTTGGACTTTAACCTGGTGTTGTTAAACTTCTTAAATGGGAGACCCATGGATGGTGTGGCCTAGTTCTAGTTTCTGGCATAAGGAGAAACATCCTCTCACATCCACCCTGTCAAGCCCTCATTTAGCACAACCGACCGACAAGAAAGTGGATTTTCAACAATGAGGTGTGCTTGTCAAAGATTCTTCCATTTCTTGTCAGAATTGTTGCTTAGCTCAAGCAACAAGTTTAACATTATGTAAAACAAAAATGATAACTAGATATTTTCAACTGTATAACTATTTTTACACACTGCTCCAGGAGTGTGTGGAGTTTTTATGATATGAAGTGGGTATCACATCTATCTGATTTCTAATATCAGAATCTGAGCTGTGGCTGTGAATGTCACATTAAACAGTGTCGTTTCTTTATCTTCAGAGTCATCTTGCTGTTCTTCCATTGCTTGACCAGGTTACATTTCTTGGGTATCTGAAAGGAGAAAGATCCAACACTCGGAGTGTGTTGCAATAAGTGGAGAAGATTAAGAGATCTATCCTTTCACCATCGGCAACTTGCAAACAAGAAGAGTGTGTGGGATGCGGGGAAGTGGGGTGTGATAGAAGGGTTAGGTATGAATATACTTTCAGTCACAGAGACAGGAAATCACTTCTTCCTTCCACCCCTCGCAGCCAGGCTTCCAGTGCAGCGTTTGCAAATGTTGGTGTCCACTCTATCCCCTGTTGCTCCTTTCTTCACTGTTTCCAAGGTCAAAGTCACTTACTCACAACTGGCAGTTTCTGCTTCAGTCACAATACATTTCCTTTCAGAGTTGCAGCCTTGTTTTAATTGGTGCAAGCCCTCATGATATTGGCCTCTTGTTGATGTATCCAGCCAATTAACAACACCGTTGGTGCTGATTGGACCCTGAAATAACTGAATGAAGTAGGCAGCAAATTCCTGTACTGCCTGCACCGCAGTGAATGCGTCTGGGTTCATCATGCATTCCTGTACTGCTTGCATCGCAGTGAATGCGTCTGGGTTCATCATGCATTCCTGTACTGCTTGCATCGCAGTGAATGCATCTGGGTTCATCATGCATTCCTGTACTGCTTGCATCGCAGTGAATGCATCTGGGTTCATCATGCATTCCTGTACTGCTTGCATCGCAGTGAATGCATCTGGGTTCATCATGCATTCCTGTACTGCTTGCATCGCAGTGAATGCATCTGGGTTCATCATGCATTCCTGTACTGCTTGCATCGCAATGAATGCGTCTGGGTTCATCATGCATTCCTGAACTGCTTGCATCGCAATGAATGCATCTGGGTTCATCATGAATCCCAAGCTCGTTTTTGAGTGATATCAGATTTAGCTCCGTCCCTGTGGTAATCCCTGGCAGAGCGATGGAAACCTAATCCTAGCAAACTCTGGAGCAAGAAGTTATTCTTACTTTGAACTTCTTAGATGCCAACTCTCGTGAAGCAGAAGTGGAATGGAGAGAGAAGGCTAAGAAAGAGTTGGAGGATTGGTACGTCCAACAAGCAGAACACCTGGAAGAAATGAAAACTAATAACAGGTATCCACTTGTGAAGAGCTGAGTGTTGTTGTGTGTCAAACAATAAACCTTTTGTATAGAGGAGCAACCCCCCCCGCCTCCCCCCCGCATAAAATTACTTGTTTTATTTTTTATGTAAAAGTTTTCTTGAACTATGCAAAGGAAATTATCTTCTGAAACCTAATTTTAAAATAATTCAGCAAATAACTTAGGAACATTGGGAGGCCATTCAGCCCCTCAAGCCTTTCTGCCATTCAATTGGATCATGGCTGATCTGTATCTTAATTCTAAATTCCTTAATATCCTTTACCATCTACATTCTAACAATCTCACTTTTGAAACTCTCATTTTGAACCACAGTCTCAACAACATTTTCTTTGGCGAGGAATGTTGCAGATCTCCAATCCCCTTGGTAACTGCAGTTATATTATGTGGTTCATTAAAAGATAAATTCAATCAAATTTTTAATTACTATTAATTTCAAAGTTTATTTCCCTTAACTGCCCATCCAGTTTCCTTTTGAAATCAACGATCATCTCTGCTTCCACCACCCTCCTATGCAGCATGTTCCAAGTCATCATAAAAATGTTCTTTTTTACATTTCCCCTTTATCACTTGCCCCAAGACCTTAAACTCCCCCCGTCCTTGTACCATCGGCCAATGGGAACAGCTTTTCTTTTTCTACCTTATCTAAACCTGTCATAATCACGTATATCTCTATCAAATCTCTCCCCAATCTCCTAATCTTCAAATACAACCTGTCTTGCTAACCTATTGTTGTAACTAAAATCCCCCATTCCTGGAACCATTCTAGTAAATCTCCTCTGCACCCTCTCAAAGACCCTCGTATCCTTCCTAAAGTGTGGTGACCAGAACTGGCCAAGTTTAGATATCCCTTTAAGTTTCTTTTAATATTCACAGTTGCACGTTTCTCATTTCCCACCATCTGATTTGCTTGGTAAGTTTTTTGTTTTTCTGATGGAGCATTTTGGATGATGAGGGCAAGTTCTGTCCCAGTTTGTCAGGAAGGGAAACATTCTAAATAAATCCAGCTGCGCTTTATTATTGATTGTATCACTATCTTGTGAATCAGAATTTCCCTAAAAGTACAAATTACTTGAGTCAGATCCACAGCAGTTTGCAATTCCGGCTTGGTTGACGTTATGTCTATTTTGCAGACCCCACCCATCATTACCTCACTCTCTCCAACACCTTACTGTTTGGCTTTGTGGTGCCACCAATTACTCACCCTCCTGGATCACAGTGCCACTATTGGCAGCAGTTTATCAGTCCTTTGAACGCTTGTGATGTGCTTCTAACTGGTACACAAATTGTCCCTCTCTGAGAACACAGGAGTGTTACTGGGAATGCAGATTCAGGCAATAGAAACGGACCATTGTTTAACACCTGCATCTGGTTTTCTTTTAATCCTATTTATGTCTCAGTGTAACTGAGAATTTCTGGTTACCGTCAGTGTGTCCACAGCCACATAGAGTCTTTGCTACATTTTCTGTTTGTTTTGTTTCTTTTTAGAAGGAGTTTGGAGTTTACACGTTCTCCCCGTGTCTGTGTGGGTTTCCTCCAGGTGATCTGGTTCCCCCCACACTCCAAAGATGTACAGGTTGGGTGGGTTAGCCACGATAAATGCGCAGGGTTATGGGGATAGGGTGGGTGAGGGGGTTGGGCCTGGATAAGATGCCCTTTTGGAGTGTTGGTGCAGAGCCAATGGGCCAACTGGCCTCTTTCTGCACTGTAAGGATTCTATGGATCCCATGGGTAGACTCCCAATTCCCTAACTCATGTTAAGGGAATTCTGCACAGTGGAAGCCATTACTCTCTGTTTAATCATGTTCTGTCCAATTGTAGGTATTAATGCTGTTGTTTAACAAACTGGGACATCCCTAAACTCAAGATAGCTGAAAGTGTTAGTAAATATGCAGCTGTTTTAATAAATCCTCCTATATAAGCTCCGTAGGTTATCAGAGATCTAGTTTCATGTGGGAATTTCCCTGAGGTCTCTCCTGCTTTTTCATTGTTTACTCAGCATTTATTTAAAGGGAGTTTGCACCAAACTCCAGCGCAAGTTATGGAGATGGGGTGGGAATGGCCTGGGGCATGGCCTGCCAGGGAGTGCTGAAGGTTTGTTGGCTTTGAAAAATGAGTCTTCCAAACCTACAAGAAAGAAGAGGCTCAGCCACACCATTCAGACATGGGACTGCCAGGTCTACCATTAACGAAACTACCCCCTCCCTCCTGCCCATTCCCCAATCTTTGCCAGTGGAATTTAGAGGGCAGACTGTTAAGTGTCATTGGATCTGCTCCCTCCTCACCCCTGATTTTCCAATTCCCTCCTCCAGGGGCAATATCTCTGCGTGCCGCTGCCTTCTGCCCCAGGAATTTCATAAATAATGTGTTTTGTCCTGTTTCTTTGTACAGCATCTTACTCTTGTTTTGCCACATTGTCTCTTTCTGATTGCTGCTGATCGTGGACTAAACAACTGACCTTTGATCGTCCTAGGATTCTGGATGAGGCTTTCTACAAACAACCCTTCGCTGATGTGATTGGATATGTGTATGTTGCCTTATTAATATTTCCTTCTTTCTATTCTTGCCTCTCAAATAATTCCTTACGAAAATTACTTTCTCTTAATTTGTATACTTTCTGCCACATTTGTCTATTTATCACACAATGTTAGTGCTGAATAAATAGGCATTAACAAGCTCGGGTGAATATTCTGCTTTGTTAAGTAATCTGCAATATTTTAAAGTTTTGGGTTGAATTTACTCTTGAGAGACTCAGTGGTAGAACTCTGAGTCAGAAGGTTATGGGATAGAGTTATACAAATACAAGTTCATTTTTTATTCATTCTTTTTGTAGAGAAACTTTATGGAATTAAATATTAGTCATTGTATTTACTGTAGACATGGCTGAATTCCAAATTTAGATGTTGAGGAAATATTGGAATGACGACGTCCGAAGCCTGAAACATTGCAATCAGCAAGTGGGCAGGGTCAGCGTATGGTCCTGGACAATTACTGAACTGCACTAGTGACCAGTGAGGCAAGGACAACTCAGATCATTTGGTGATGTTTTGGATTAGGAATGTCACTGCAATTGGGACGGGAATATCTGGGAGCAGCAGCTTTTTGCCCAGAAAACCCGATCGCACTTTTCCCTTCAAAACTAGGTCCGGTTACAATGAACCTCTTTGAAATAAGAACAAAATACTGCTGATGCTGGAATCTGAAACAAAAACCCCCAAAAAGTTAATGAAACCATAAAAGCTCATGTGCAGAAAGGTCTGTTGCTGCTTACGCTGATTCGTTAGTGGCAGCCCTTTGCTCTTTTCCCACCACCCTTTGCTCTTTTCCCACCACCCTTTGCTCTTTTCCCACCACCCTTTGCTCTATTCCCACCACCCTGTCACGTTTATCTTTTGAAAGATTTATTCACTTTTATTTTCCAAATTTTCTATTAAATCTGCTTCCACCATCCTTTCAGGCAATAAATTCTAGATCACAACTCACTGTTAAAGAATCATTCATCCCAATACCCCATCCCTCAAACCCCTGCTCCAAAATCCCCCAATCCCCCCCACTCCAAACCCCATCCCATCCTCTGCCCCCAATTCCCCCAATCCCCCTGCCCCCAATCCCCCCCCCCCCCCCCCCCCAGCCACCAAAGGCAATATTGGGGCCAGTGACCAAAAGCCTGGGTGAGGGGGAATGGTTTAAGACGCACCCTGAAGGGGAATGGAAGAGTTAGCGAGCCGGAGAGGTTTAGGGAGTGAATTCCGGAGCCCTGCACGGCTGCAGACATGGCCCCCAATGGTGCAGTGATGACAATCGGGAATGCTCAAGTGCCCAGATTTATAGGAGGCAGGGATGTGTGGCTGGAGGAGATCCAGAGACAGGAAGGGCTGAGGCCATGGAGGGATTTCAGCACAAGGATGGGAATTTTAACCTTGAGGTTTTATTGGATCAGGAACCGATGCAGGTGATTGAGTAGGAGGCTGGTGGGTGATGGGACTTGGAGCTGATAGGATACAGGCATGGAGAGCTGGATAATTTAACAAACTGCGTCAGTTATAGAGAAGCGATCTTGGGAACTGCAGGTTTGGTCTACATTCCCCAGTAAGAAGTCTCACAACACCAGGTTAAAGTCTAACAGGTTTATTTGGTAGCAAACGCCACTATCATGACTACATTCCCCAAGCAGAGGTCAACGTGACTGCCCCTCGTTTGTAGACGAGCAGAAAATAATTGTTTCGAAACTAGACCAACCCAAGAGATCAGCTCCTCTCCCACATGACCCCAGCTCTTATTCACAGCCTGTTTCTGACCAGTTTTTCCAGCTAGATTTCATTTTCTGCTTTCTGTATGGAGCTGATGCCAGCATTTTCTTTTCTGAATGATCCTAATCCCTAAATCGTCAGCTTTTCCAAATCCTTGTTGAAATTCTTCACGAATAATTACCTTTTGCCCCCAACACCAATAATGACCAAACTGGTTCTCCCTGTCCCTCCACTATCATTGTAACACCTGCTTCCGTGTTTCACGCTCAATCGGCAACTCAAACCATTTGCCACGGTTAAAAATATTGATTGTGAAATTTCCCCGCTCTCTCACTCCCTCCTTCCCCACAATTACCCTCTTTTTTTCCCTCCCCTCTCTAATTTCATCCTCTCCTATCCCTCCCCCACTCTTTTCCATCCACCTCTCTCCCAGTTCCTCCTTCCTCTTCCCCTCATTTTCCTCCATGTGTCCCTTACCCCCCCTCCCAGAGTGAGTTGCACAGGGTTAGAATGAGAATAACATTGCAGTGAGTTTGTTGCGGTTCAGCAGAGCTCTCCGATGTGAATATTAACATATCAGTTCCGGCATGTGGGTTATTTACAGCTGGTATTTCAAACCCTTTACTCTTTTCGCAGAAGGTCATGACCTCTGTCAGAATCTAGTGCCCTTTGTAAAACTTAAGGTGTTTGGGTCTATCTGAGTCCAGACACTGCCCAAGATTAGCAAGCTGCCCCCACATTCACTGCTGAGCCAGGGGGAGGGGGGTCGTGTGGTCATTGTCCCCGAGTTGGGAGGCCCAGTTGGAGGGTGCAGATCTGAGGCTGGTCACAGCTCCAGTGGGAGAGGGGTCGCTGCTGAGGCAGATAGGGGAGTGGGAGAGCACATCAAATAGAGGCACTTTCTGAAGCAGAATTAAAGTTTGAAGATAAATAATATTGTTCAGACTGGAACAGGAACATTACACATGATTGCTTGTGGCTGCAGCTGTGACCTTCTCACCCCAGTGGCTTTGTGATTGGGGGTGTGAGAGGAGGCTCCAATTTCCCCTCCCAATCCCCTGGGGGTGGTCTCCAGGTGGCAGGCCAGGGGCAGAATGAGGTTCCTCTCAAACCCCCAGTCAGGGAGCTGCTGGGATGAGAGGCCACATATACAAGCAATGCTGTCGACTCCAGCCTCAGCTCTCTGCTATCAGGCAGATACTGGCTTGGTTTAGATATATCCCCCTAATCGCCCGAGCCGTGTAAAGCAGATTGCCTGTACCTGCTGCAGTTTCAGCATTTATTTGGCTTTTGTGATGTTATGTTACTGTGACAGCGGAGGTGTGTAGTTATTACTTAAAAATAAACCGCTCATTCAATGTTTGCTTTTAAATGTAATGATCAGGGGGTTAGAGTAGATTTTGAATCAGATAGTGTAAATTGACAGTTTGATGTCAATGGAAAGAATCTTTAGTTTTACACTTTAGCAGAATGTCAAGATCTCCACCTGTACCTGCCATTGAATACAAGGCAACGTTTCCCAGCCTTTCCCGCTGGCTGGATCTTCCAGACCCGCTGATGGTGATCCCTGCAGGAACCCTACAGTGGAGGATAAAAACAATGTGGTGACCCATTGACACTGGCAGGAGGTGAGATATCCCACTGCTGACACCACCATAAAACCCACTGCAGGGAGAAACCCCGCCCGGTATCTTCCTTTAAGTGCAGCTAATGCAATTTCCAATATCCAATCGTCTAACTATTCTCTCTTGCTTTTTCTTTTCCAACATGCCATGAAGGACAAACATAAAGCAGCACTGCTACAACCTACAACAGTTAAGTGAAGTGTTTTTGATTTTTCCTTGCCACAAACTGTATAGGGGTCATTTAGCAAAATCATCATCCAGGGTCACAAGTCCCAGAATTGACCTTCTAGTCATGTAGGGCTGCCTCCAGGCTGTGCGTCTATCTTGTGAGGCAGCGTAGGGACATGGTTACCCCATGTATGTAGCACAGTTAATGTTCCTGTTCAAGTTAAACATACATATGAATGTATGAATTAGGAGCAGGAGTAGGCCACCTGACCCATCGAGCCTGCTCCGCCATTCAATAAAATCATGGCTGTTCTGACTGTAACCTCAACCCCACATTCCTTTGACCCCCCCCGGATAACCTTTCATCCCCTTGTTAATCAATAATCTATCAGCTCTGCCTTAACAATATTCAGACTCTGCTTCCACTGCCGATGGAGGAAGTGTTCCAGAGACTCTGGGAGAAAAGTTCTCATCTCTGCCTTAAATGGATGACCCCTTATTTTTAAACAGTCACCCCTAGTTCTAGATTCTCCCAGAAGAGGAAACATCCTCTCCACATCCACCCTGCCAATACCCCTCAGCATCTTGATGGTTTCAATCAAGTTGAACTTTGTTCTAAACTCGAGTGGACACAACGAAACTCTCCAACCTCAATTTGTCAGGATTATGAAATCAAAACTCTGTTCCACCACACTCTGCTGAACAATTTGAAAAGCTGCCTGTTTGACCTGTAACCCAATCGTTCTGAATGTGACTTGCCCAGAACAATGTAAACAGGTTTACCAATTCAAGTCATAGGACCTGTAAGGCCCTATTTGATTCTAAGTGCTGGGCGGACTTGAAACTGGGAGTGTTTCAGATCCAACTTTTAAACCTCTCAGCCACCCCCACACGCACTCTGCCCGAAAAAAATATCAGCGATTCCGAATCACGCTGCAGAAGCCTGTGGGCGGGGCTTAACACACCCAAAATCCTGCAGCTCCAATTCGCACCTCCAACTGCACATGTGCAGAAAAAATGATAGAATGCTGCTCCCCTGTCACATCGCTCCCAGGCTGGAAAGTGTCTCCCCCTGGCCCCCACAGACATTGCCCCACCCCCCCAACATTACTGACCCCCTTATCCCCCACCCCAGCCACCCAGACTGATTGCCTGAGATCAATGATGGGGAAGGGGGCCGGGGCCAGCAGAGTGGTAGCGACCTTCCCCCCCCCCCCCCCCCCCCCGACCCACACCACTGATCTCAAGCAGAACGCCATCGGACGCTCGGCCTTTACATCCTCACTAACTGGAGCGCCCAAATCAGACTTCTGTAGAGCATGTGTTCCACGCCGATTCTGGATGGGCAAACACGGTGGTAAAGGGGGAAGTGCATTTAAATGGCCATTGTGCTCGTTTTGGGCGCGGTCCCAATCGCGGCCATTTTCAGGCCTTGGTAAAGGGGGAACCGGCGCGGAGGCAGGCACGGATCACACTACTTGCCTCACACCTGACTTTACCAAGTTGCCGCGCCCAAAAATGGGCGCAATGCCATACGGAGCTCCCCAGTGCTCGCAGCAGTTGGGTTGTTGCAGGGCGGGCGAATCAGAGTGAACACGTCACAGGAGCAGGGTAAAACCTGTGAGCATAAACAGCATTGCTAATGAGGCGTAAGGTTCTGCCTGGAAACATGCTGTTGGCAGGAATCACTCCGTTTGTCACACTGGAACCAACACACTGCCATTGTTTAGTAAGATCTCACCCTGAGTTTAAATAGTTTAGAAACTAGAATCAAAAAGACAGTAGAAAAATGTTTCTTTTAAAAGCTTGCTAAATCTTGAATAATCTTAAGATATTCTGTGTTTGATTTCAGTAGAAACCTAAATTATTCCTTAATACATGTGACAAAACAGGAATAAAATTGTAGTTTTCATCTTCCTTCAGGGCAGCTGAAGTCTCGGATGTGAGTGACAGTCAGGACGTTCCAAGCTCCGAGTGGGAACATGTCTTACACCTGTGTGATTTAAACTCCAAGACCAGCAAGGTGTCCAAAGATGTGTCCCGGATGCGATCCATTCTGGTCTCACTCAGTCAGGTGCCACTTGCTCTAAAGTGAAGTCAAAACGGTCAGGCTTGTGTTTTTAATTCTAATCTGTGGTTTTAACCTGAGAGTAATATCCAGTTTAAATTGTGAGTTTGTGGGACGTTTTCTCGTGTTTGAATTTGCTGCTTGTGGTTCTTGATGCCGTTGAGGTGAAAGAGGAGCAAGTCTAGGAAATGTGCTCCAACAGAACAGATTAAACAGAACAGATTAAATAGAGCATTTGCTATTTGATTTGTATGCATTAGTGTGTGTGTTTTATATTGCTCTCTGGACTCTGAACTATAGTACAAGATGTATCATTTGTTTCAATGCTGTAAATATCACAAAACTAAATTATAACCCTGCTGTTACTCTTCTCATGGAATAAAATTTATCAAGTTCCGAACAGATTAAAAGTGTTTTGTTATCTGCAAGTCTTTTTAAACATTTAAACATCAATGTGTTTCAATGTTCACACTTTTGCTTTTGAGTCTGAAGGTTCATAAAATAGAATCGCTACACTGGAGATGAGGCCATTTGGCCCATCGAGTCTGCACCAACTCTCTGACAGAGAGGCCAGCCCCTCTTCTCCACCCTATCCCTGTAACCCCACACATTTACCATGGTTTATCCATCTAACATTGGAACACTAAGGGCCAATCCACCTAACTTGCATATCTTTAGACTGTGGGAGGAAACCAGAGCACCCGGAGGAAACCTACACAGACACAGGGAGGATGTGCAAACTCCACACAGACAGTGACCCAAGCCAGGAATCGAACCCGGGTCCCTGTTGCTATGAGGCAGCAGTGCTAACCACTACACCGCCCCGCTGAGCAATGTAAACAGTATGGCACTGCTAAAAAAACATGGCAAAGCTCCCTCCCCATTATTTAAGTGTTGAGAGGAGAATCTTTGCTGCCAATTTCTGACTCTTCAGACACCTCCATTACCGTATGCAGCAATGTGAGAACGCTTTCTTACAAAATCCCAGTTAACTAGGATCCAACAACCAATGCCAACATTTCATCATGACTTTCATGTTAGAATTTTTTTCTGTGGTACACTATGAACTATTTTTAAAAAATTCACAAGCACAAAGGTTACTACGATAACATTGGGTTTTTAATACCAAAATTAAAATTGCCAAAAATATCCGAAATTTCCTTCATTAAACCAGATTGAGAAGACAAGAAATTTACAATTTCATTAGTGAGGATTGTGTGAAGCAGTTCCCTCCTCATTACACAAAAATCAACACAGCTTATCATTTGCTAACAGAATCAATGATATTACTATTTCTATACGATTATTAAATAAAATTAGTTACAATCAATACCTTCACTGAATTTGATGGAAGTGAAAAATAAACAAGTTCAAGACAGGCAAAAAAAAGTTTTGATTAAACTTTACTGCAGATAAAAGTTGGAAACATTAACTCTGCTGATGAAGCAAAAAGTTGCTTTCTCTCTCGACTTTGTACCTTTGTCTTTATTGCTTGTAATCAGTACACTGACATCCATCTTTATTACCCTGTAATCAATACACCTACTTTCCTATCCTTTAGTCCCAGAAACAAACACATTCACAACCTTGGTCTGGCTGTGTTATAAACAGTTCACCAACTATCCTTATACCCAAATAACTAAAAAAGCCAAACTCCTTCCTAAGCAATAGCACAAAAGGCTTCTGATAATTAACTCTGATTCTAGCACTCACCATCAATGCATTATATTTATATCTTTTTAAAATAAGGCAACAATGGGGAAGGATGAAGTTGCCTTGCTTGCAACCTAGCTTAACCATCACTGATTTAATCTAAATGTTTATCTCCATGATTGACACAAATTACAAAAATATAAATTTCAAAATTGGCAAGCTAAAAAAAAAAGGAAAAACTGATTGTGACTGTCAATGAAAACCTACAGTTAACGGCCGTTATACACGGTTAATATTATTGATATTTTTAAATAGTTAAGACCCGTGATTCTCAGAAATAAACAAACCAATCGCATGACAATTTATTAAAATATTAGTCTATTTACTTGAATTTCTGCAAGATATTTTCAGATAATTAATAAGTGTTGCTAGATTGAGTGAAAATCATTTTGCATGGAAACATTGTCCATATTTTGAATATAACTAGAGTGATAAAGTAAGTAAGGCGTTAGCTAGAATTTAGTTGAAAGGCAAACGGCACATGATATAATCAGAATTTCCACTACTAAATGGTGAGTACAGAATTTATCTGGGACAGTTCATTCACAGTCCCTGCAGTCTGTGTTTGAGTGCTTCTCAGGAATTGTGTCAGAGAATGGCTCACCATTCTGTATTTGAGAATATCTTTTACTGGCTTTGTAAAGTTTCACATGCCATTTTTTTTCATGACAACTGCAAATTATATCTTTACTTGTATTCTCATCTAAACAATATCGACATCTAGTTAGTGTCTACAGCACAGAAACAGACCATGTGGCCCCTCTATGTGAGCCTCCTGCCACCCCATTTCATTGTATAAACAAATTCTACTGTAACATATACTACTACAATTCCCTGCATGTCTATTGCAGGTAAATCCTTCAGGAATATTTACCAAATATGTAAGCAGCACAACTTGCAGACATTCATCTGTGCCGCACGCAATTTTTTTTTAAACGTGCTTTCCCTGCCTCAAGGGTAAAAATTACAAATATCCTTTTGATAAATGTAAGCAGAGACTGGAAGGATTTTACAGCTCCTCTCCTCGAGGGCTTGGTCAGGCCATGAAGATCGTGAACTGGCGACAGGCAGGAATAAGAACTGGGATGTTCACTGTGCGGAACGTGGCAATTTCATTTCCCTTGGATACAGATTTTATGTATGGTTGAAACTTGTACAATTAAAAGGTGAATTTAAAGTTGACTGGATGCTGTACTAAGGCAGCTGATGTAGTGATTATGAGGCATTTGAAAACCCAATCTCATTTTTAAAGGGTTTACCCCAAAAGGTTTCTGGAACTTGATGCGAATCCAAATCGAACCCGAGCTCCAGGACTGCTGTTCCTTTAGGGGAATGAGGTTGACAATCAGATTCTGCAATCTGGGGTGTCACAGGCCAGCAGTGTTTGGGTTTAATTTCTATCAGCCCTCTGAACTGAAGGTACAGGTGACCTTTGCACCTTGGTCATGAACTCAAAATTCTCACAAAATTGGTACAAATGAGCTGAAGCCAAAGGTGGTTTATAAATCACCATGGAATTTCACAGAAATACTCTCGCACTCTGATCCTTTATGAGCTTTACAAATGTGAGGCATTCTTCAGGAGGGGTTTGGAAATACTAGTGTTGGCAATGGAACAGAACGATAAAACACAGCCACAGGGTGGTTACACTCGACCTTCCCCCTTTTCAGAACAGTACTAAATCCACATGGAAGACTGAATAAATAAATAAGAATGGCTGAGAATGAATTATAAACTAATCTGAAAACTGGAAGCAGAGACAAGGACAATTCTGGAGACAAACTCCCATTGGTCTAATAGGTTCTGCGTGTTGTGTAATCTAAAACCATACTGGCTGCTCCGAGGAGCGCAGGATCAGAAAGAGTCGAGACAGCAATCTCCACTGCCTGTGTGGATGTCAGAGCTCGCTGGGCAACCACCTCCTTCACAATATTCTCATAGTGAGCAGCCAGAACTCCAGAGAGGATAACAAGAGATGGGTTCATTGTGTGCAGAATGTTCGTAATACCGACTCCAAGAGCACAACCAGCTGCAAAGAATAACATTGTGTTTGAGTGGCATGAAATGCAAACATGCATTCATAATTCATTTTAAAGAGCTGGCACAGATTTGATGGGCTGAATGGCTTCTTCTGTGCTGTAACATTCTATAATGTAACTATCAACAGAACATAAACTGTAAACAGTGAATTTTAAAAGGTAAAAAATGGCATGAAGTTGGCCAGTGAAGGCAAGGTACTGCAATGCGCAGGGTGGGACGCAGGGTGCAGGGCGGGTGAGGCATGGGGCGGGCACGGGGGCAGAGCGGGTTCAGGGCACGTCTGGCATTTGCAATGTGGTGGAATCATAACTGCCCTCTGAATTGGCCAAACAAGACACTCAGTTCAAGGGCAATTAGCGATGGGCAGAAAGTGCTGGCCTTGCCAGCGACACCCAAATCCCAAAGAATGAAAAAACCCTGGCCTATTATCTCCAATGAAACTCTGACATATTTCCTGAACACATGCATTAGGAGCAGGAGTAGGTCATTCGGCCCTTCAAACCTGCTCTGCCATTCAATAAGGTCGTTGCTGACCTGACGCAGCCTCCACTCCACAATCCTACCTACTCCCGATAACCTTTCACCCCCTTGCTTATCCAGAATCAATCTCTCTCTGCCTTAAAAATATTCAAAGATCCTTCCACACCTTTTGAGGAAGAAAGTTCCAAAGACTCTCAACCCTCTGAGAAAAGATTCTCCTCACCTCCGTCCTAAATGCATTATTCGCTTATTTAAACAGGGCCTCTATTTCTGGGTTATCTGAAAAGAGGAAATATCCTCTCCACATTCAGCCTGTGAAGATCCCTCAGGATTCTGCTCCTGTGAACTGCCTTGGGACTTTTACGGTTAAATGCACTAATTATAAATAAAAAGTAATGATTGATGTGCATCATCAACATATTCTTAAAACACTGACAGATGGTTTTTTATGTTCATTGTCAGTAATGAGAAGCTACAAATTTGAAAAACATTAAAGAGGAAGTTTAAAAGTGTTTCTATTCTACAATGTGAAATTTCTTCCATAAACAATTCTGAAGCAGAGTCCGTCAAATTATTTTCAGAAGCAAAAATTGCTTGAAAGAGAGATCTTCACCAGCTGACATTCTACAAAGTCCCCTTCCAGGTGCCCGTCAGGAACCCGACTGCTCCGATTTCCTCACACCAAGCAATCCGCACAGGCCCTAACCTAATGCCTTGTCCTGGAGATTCTCTCCTCATGTTTTCTTCAAACTCATTCCTCATCACAAATCCCTTGCGAGCATCTGTCTCCATTTGCATTAAACTGCATTGAAATCTCAGGGATTTAGGGCAGGAGAAGAGTAGAAATACTGAGGGGAGAGGCAATGGAGGAATTCGAAAACAAGGATGCAAGTTTTAATGCTGAGGTATTACATAATTGGCAGCTAATGTGCGTTAGAGAGCACAGGGGTGTTGGGGACACAGGCAGCAGAGTTTTGGAAAAGCTCACTAAGGGTAGAATGTAGGAGACGAGCCTGGAGTGTGAAAGAGCATCCCACCAGACCCTCCCCTCCGGCCCACTCCATAACCTTATGCATTTACCATGGCTAATCCACCTAACCTGTACATCTTTGTACTGTGGGAGGAAACCGGAGCCCCCACCGACATGGGGAGAATGTGCAAACTCCACACAGACAATGACCTAAGCCAGGAATCGAACCCAGGTCCCTGGGGAGGATTGTTATCGACTCCAGAATGATATCAATGGTTTGGTTGAGTGGGCACAGAAGTAGCAAATGGAATTCAATCCAGAAAAGTGAGAGGTGATGCATTTTGGGGAGGGCAAACAAGGCAAGGGAATACTCAATACTTGGGAAAATATTGAGAGGGGTTGAGGGAGTGAGAGACCTTAGAGTGCATGGTCACAGGTCCCTGAAGGTGGTAGGACAGGTGGACAAGGAGGTCGAGAAAGCATCTGGGATGCTTTCCTTTATTTAAAAAAAAATTCATTTACAGGTTCCGGATGTCGCTGGCTAGACCAGCATTCATTGCCCATCCCTAATTGCACTTGGGAAGGTGGTGGTGAGCTGCCTTCTTGAACCGCTGCAGCCCATGTGGTGTAGGTACACCCACAGTGCTGTTAGGGAAGGGGGGGGTCCAGGATTTTGATCCAGTGACAGTGAAGGAACGGCGATATATTTCCACATCAGGATGGTGAGCGACTTGGAGGGAAACTTGCAGGTGGTGGTGTTCCCATTATTGGGTGAGGCACGGAATACAAAAGCAGGGATTAATGATGGAACTGCACGAAATGCTGGTAAGGCCAAGCTAGAGTTTGGTGCACATTTCCGGTCACCATGTTACAGGAAGGAGAGAGTGTACAGGAGATTTACACAATGTTGCCAGGGCTTGAAAATTGCAGTTACGAGGGGAGATTGGATTGGCTAGGGCTGTTTTCATTAGAATAGAGGAGGCTGAGGGGTGACCGGATTGAGGGTCCCCCATGAAGGGCCTAGACAGGAAAGACTTGTTCCCTCCTAGCCGAGGGGTCAATTACCGGGGGGGGGGGGGGGGGGGTGGGCATCGATTTGAGGTGATTGGTAGAAGGATTAGAGGGGACATGAGGAAAACCTTTTCACCCAGAGGATGGTGGGAGTCTGGGATTCACTGACTGAGTTGGTGGTTGAGGATAAAATGCTCAACTCATTTCAAAGGTTCCTAGATCTAAAGACTTGTAACCTGCAAGGCTATAGACCAGAACCTAGAAATTGGGATTAGAATGAGCACTAGCTTCTCTTTTGGCCACACAGACCCGATGGGCTGAATGGCCTTGTTCTGCACTGTAACTTTTCTATGGTTCTAAATATCAAGTCTGGAGGTAACAGAATGAATGAGGGTTTCAGCAGCAGATAAGTTGAGACAGGGAGGTGGAAACAGGCAGTCATAGTGATAATTCAACTACTGCAATGCTCTTGTGACTGACCTTCCAACTCCCTTAATGTTAAATTCTCTGCTATCAATAGCTTAACATGAAATTTCTCCAAACACAATCCACACACTTCTGGTTTCGCTCTCAGACTTGCAAACCCAAACATTCAGAATTCTATTCCTTGTGTTTTAAGCCCTCTGTGGCCTACACCTTCCTAGATCTTGTAACCTCTTCCAGACTGATAAACCGACCACAAGCGAGGCAGGTAGGAGGATTAAAAAGCAGAAATACAGATGTGTCAGCCTCTGCGAGTGTCCAACAGGTTTCTGCTTGTTTGGAAGAGAGTGAAGCCTGCAGGATGGATGAGCTAACTGACCAGAGCGCTGTGGTACAGGACATCTACAAGTGGGGTATGAGAAAAGGAGTGGTAATAGGGGCAGAATAGTGAGGGGATAGACACTGCAGGCAGAAGCAGGAGTCATAGAGTCAGAGAGATTTACAGCATGGAAACAGGCCCTTCAGCCCAACTTGTCCATGCTGCCCATTTTTTTTAACCCCTAAACTAGCCCTAATTGCCCGGGTTTGGCCCATATCCCTCTATACCCATCTTACCCATATAACTGTCTAAATGCTTTTTAAAAGACAAAATTATACTCGGCTCTACTACTACCTCTGGCAGCTTGTTCCAGACACTCACCACCCTCTGTGTGAAAAAATTGCCCCTCTGGACCCTTTTGAACCTCTCCCCTCTCACCTTAAACCTATGCCCTCTAGTTTTAGACTCCCCTACATTTGAGAAAAGATATTGACTATCTACCTTGTCTATGTCCCTCATTATTTTATAGACCTCTATAAGGTCACCCCTCAGCCTCCTACACTCCAGAGAAAAAAGTCCCAGCCTATCCATACTCTCCTTATAACTCAAACCATCAAGTCCCGGTAGCATCCTAGTAAATATTTTCTGGGCTCTTTCTAGTTTAATAATATCCTTTCTATAACAGGGTGACCAGAATTGCACACAGTATTCCAAGTGCAGAAGGCTGTGTTGCCAGCGTTTGGAAGATCTGCTCAGGACTGGCCTGGAGCGTGCAGTGGGAGGGGAGAGGATCCAGTTGTTACATTCCATGTAGATACCAACAACATGGGAAGGATTAGGAAAGAGGTTCTGCTTGGACAGTGTGAGGAAATAGACACCAAATTGAAAAGACAAACTTTAATGGTAATAATCTTTGAATTATTACCTAAGCCTCATGCCAAATGGCAGAGAGCACATTAGATTAGTGAAATGAATCCATGGCTAAAACACAGTTGTGGGAGAGCTGTGTTCTGGTTTGTCAGGCACTGGAATCAGTACTTGGGGCTGGATCGTTGGGACAGTCTAGATCTGAAGCATGCTGGGACCAGCGTTCTAGCGAATGAAGTATGCTGCTAGTAGTTTAGAATTGCAGCACTCAGCTTACACTGAAATGTTGGTTATTTTTCTCCCGTTTGGCAGTTTTCCTGTGCTAACTGCATCCATCTCAGGTGCTCAGTCAGCTGCAACTCTTCAATGTCTAATCGCTATGACAACAATGTCACATGAACAACTCCTACCACGAACACAAGGACCAACTTGGGGGGAAATTTGCGAACGCTCTTCGGGAGGGTTTAAACTAATTTGGCAGGGGAATGGGAACCTGAATTGTTGCTGCAGTGTACAGGAGGATGTGAGTAGTGAGGTCATGAATAAGGTTTCAAGGTCGCAGGAGTGTACCGGCAGGAAGGTGGTTTGAAATGTGTCTACTTCAATGCCAGGAGCATCTGGAATAAGGTGGGTGAACTTGCAGCATGGGTTGGTACCCGGGACTTCGATGTTGTGGCCATTTCGGAGACATGGATAGAGCAGGGACAGGAATGGTTGTTGCAGGTTCCAGGGTTTAGATGTTTCAATAAAATCAGGGAAGGTGGTAAAAGAGGGGGAGGTGTGGCATTGTTAGTCAAGGACAGGATTACGGTGGCAGAAAGGACGTTTGATGAGGACTCGTCTACTGAGGTAGTATGGGCTGAGGTTAGAAACAGGAAAGGAGAGGTCACCCTGTTGGGGGTTTTCTATAGGTCTCCGAAAAGTTCCAGAGATGTAGAGGAAAGGATTGCAAAGATGATTCTGGATAGGAGCAAAAGTAACAGGGTAGTTGTTGTGGGGGACTTTAACTTTACAAATATTGACTGGAAACGCTATAGTTCGAGTACTTTAGAGGGGTCGGTTTTTGTCCAGTGTGTGCAGGAAGGCTTCCTGACACAGTATGTAGATAGACCAACAAGAGGCGAGGCCACATTGGATTTGGTACTGGGTAATGAACCAGGCAGGTAGATTTGGAGGTAGGTGAGCACTTTGGTGATAGCGACCACAATTCGGTTATGTTTACTTTAGCGATGGAAAGGGATAGGTATATACCGCAGGGCAAGTGTTATAGCTGGGGGAAAGGAAATTATGATGCGATTAGGTGAGATTTAGGATGCATAGGATGGGGAAGAAATCTGCAGGGGATGGGCACAATTGAAATGTGGAGCTTGTTCAAGAAACAGCTACTGCGTGTCCTTGATAAGTATGTACCTGTCAGGCAGGGAGGAGGTGGTCGAGCGAGGGAACTGTGGTTTACTAAAGAAGTTGAATCTCTTGAAGAGGAAGAAGGAGACTTATGTAAAGATAAGATGTGAAGGCTCAGTTAGGGCGCTTGAGAGTTACAAGTTAGCCAGGAAGGATCTGAAGAGAGAGCTAAGAAGAGCCATGAGGGGACATGAGAAGTCTTTGGCAGGTAGGATCAAGGAAAACCCTAAAGCTTTCTATAGGCATGTCAGGAGTAAAAGAATGACTAGGGTAAGATTAGGGCCAGTCAAGGACAGTAGTGGGAAGTTGTGCGTGGAGTCCGAAGAGACAGGAGAGGCGCTAAATGAATATTTTTCGTCAGTATTCACACAGGAAAAAGACAATGTTGTCGAAGAGAATACTGAGATACAGGCTATTAGACTAGGCGGGATTGAGGTTCATAAGGAGGTGGTGTTAGCAATTCTGGAAAGTGTGAAAATAGATAAGTCCCCTGGGCCGGATGGGATTTATCCTAGGATTCTCTGGGAAGCTAGGGAGGAGATTGCAGAGCCTTTGGCTTTGATCTTTATGTCGTCATTGTCTACAGGAATAGTGAAGTGGAGATGCCGGCATTGGACTGGGGTAAACACAGTAAGAAGTTTAACAGCACCAGGTTAAAGTCCAACAGGTTTATTTGGTAGCAAAAGCCACACAAGCTTTCGGAGCTGCAAGCCCCTTCTTCAGGTGAGTGGGAATTCTGTTCACAAACAGAGCTTATAAAGACACAGACTCAATTTACATGAATAATGGTTGGAATGCGAATACTTACAACTAATCAAGTCTTTAAGAGACGAAACAATGTGAGTGGAGAGAGCATCAAGACAGGCTAAAAAGATGTGTATTGTCTCCAGACAAGACAGCCAGTGAAACTCTGCAGGTCCACGCAACTGTGGGAGTTACAAATAGTGTGACATGAACCCATGATATTGGGTTCATGTCACACTATTTGTAACTCCCACAGTTGCGTGGACCTGCAGAGTTTCACTGGCTGTCTTGTCTGGAGACAATACACATCTTTTTAGCCTGTCTTGATGCTCTCTCCACTCACATGGTTTCGTCTCTTAAAGACTTGATTAGTTGTAAGTATTCGCATTCCAACCATTATTCATGTAAATTGAGTCTGTGTCTTTATAAGCTCTGTTTGTGAACAGAATTCCCACTCACCTGAAGAAGGGGCTTGCAGCTCCGAAAGCTTGTGTGGCTTTTGCTACCAAATAAACCTGTTGGACTTTAACCTGGTGTTGTTAAACTTCTTACAGGAATAGTGCCAGAAGACTGGAGGATAACAAATGTCCCCTTGTTCAAGAAGGGGAGTAGAGACAACCCTGGTAATTATAGACCAGTGAGCCTTACTTCTGTTGTGGGCAAAGTTTTGGAAAGGATTATAAGAGATAGGATTTATAATCATCTAGAAAGGAATAATTTGATTAGGGATAGTCAATACGGTTTTGTGAAAGGTAGGTCGTGCCTCACAAACCTTATTGAGTTCTTTGAGAAGGTGATCAAAGAGGTGGATGAAGGTAAAGCAGTTAATGTGATGTATATGGATTTCAGTAAAGCGTTTGATAAGGTTCCCCACGATAGGCTATTGCAGAAAATACGGAGGCATGGGATTGAGGGTGATTTTGCGGTTTGGATCAGAAATTGGCGACCTGTAAGAAGACAGAGGGTGGTGGTTGATGGGAAATGTTCATCCTGGAGTTCAGTTACTAGTGGTGTACCGCAAGGATCTGTTTTGGGGCCACTGCTGTTTGTCATTTTTATAAATGACCTGGATGAGCGCGTAGAAGGCTGTGTTAGTAAATTTGCGGATGACACTAAAGTCGGTGGAGTTGTGGACAGTGCGGAAGGATGTTGCAGGTTACAGAGGGACATAGATAAGCTGCAGAGCTGGGCTGAGAGGTGGCAAATGAAGTTTAATGCAGAAAAGTGAGGTGATGATTCACTTTGGAAGGAGTACCAAGAATACAGAGTACTGGGCTAATGGTAAGATATTTGGTAGTGTGGATGAGCAGAGATCTCGGTGTCCATGTGCATAGATCCCTGAAAGTTGGCACCCAGGTTGGTCGGGTTGTTAAGAAGGCGTTGAGTATGTTAGCTTTTATTGGTAGAGGGATTGAGTTTCGGAGCCATCATGTCATGTTGCAGCTGTACAAAACTCTGGACAGTTCTGGTCGCCGCATTATAGGAAGGATGTGGAAGCATTGGAAAGGGTGCAGAGGAGATTTACCAGGATGTTGCCTGGAATGGTGGGAAGGTCTTATGAGGAAATGCTGAGTGACTTGAGGCTGTTTTCGTTAGAGAGAAGAAGGTTAAGAGGTGACTTAATAGAGGCATACAAGATGATCAGAGGATTAGATAGGGTGGACAGTGAGAGCCTTTTTCCTCGGATGGTGATGGCTAGCACGAGGGGATATAGCTTTAAATTGAGGGGTGATAGATATAGGACAGATGTCAGAGGTAGGTTCTTTACTCAGAGAGTGGTAAGGGCGTGGAATGCCCTGCCTGCAGCAGTAGTGGACTCGTCAACATTAAGGGCATTTAAAGGGTTATTGGATAAACATATGGATGATATTGGAATAGTGTAGATTAGAGGGGCTTTAGATTGGTTTCACTGGTCGACGCAACATCGAGGGCCGAAGGGCCTGTACTGCGCTGTAATGTTCTATGTTCTAAATTCCCCCAATCTTACTGATGTCACATGACTTCCAGGTTAAAATAACTGACTGATATCAATACCACAAATACCAGAGTACAAGAACAACCCCCCCCCCAACCCCCAATACAATTATCAGTTTCAAGCCATCCGAAAGAGAGCACCAGATTCAAAGCCCAGGTTTTCAACATCACATCTTCATGTCAGTGGTAATCTTTTCTTTTTCAACATTAACATTATGCTGATCAGGTCTAGGTCACATTACAGGTCTAGATTACAGCAAGGTGACGCTGGCAGATGTACAAGATGCACTTCCATTCACAGCAATGTTAGTACACCCCACAGTGTAGCCTGCCCCACATTAAAGTTTACCATTCTGCTGTGTGCACCATGTTACAGTGTATATCTTCCTGCCATGTATTACCTGTTCGCAGCACATTTTGTGCCTCTGTGCTCCCAAGTTTGGCAGCTTGAATGAGGTGAATTGCACTGATTGTTTCTTCGTTTTTGATAGACATTCCTTCCATCATGAGCAAATCTTCTGAAAGAGGCCAACAGAAACATTAAAGAAAGCTGTTAATAAGAAGCACCTTCAGGCCAAAGAGCCGAGATTGAATTCACCGTGCACTCACGCAGTTAAATGCTTTCACAATGTGATAGAGAACCAAGTGCTCGACCTGCACCCAGCTTTCTGTCAACACCACTCTACACAGACGCAAAGGGGGATGAGTGCGCCAGTGATCGGAGAAGTAGTCGATCAGCCTCCTGAGCTCTGTTAAGATCTGTAAGTATTTTTGCATTTTAAAACAAGCCCGAACTCTGTCTAGAGTTTGTTTCATTTTGTTCCACTCTGCTTAACATTTGTAACTATCTTTCGACAATTTCTAATTGAATTTTGAGAGTTTTTTGATTGGTGACCTGTCCATGAACCCCAAGGTAAATATGTTCAAAACAGGAAGAGGAGAAACAGCCCGAATTATCTGCTCTTTTCCCACAAATTAAACTAACTGCTCAAAGCAATTAACCCAGGACAGGGTGTCCAAACTGTAGCCTACGGGATGTATATAATAGGAACCGGAGTAACTGCATCCTGTGACCCTGCTCCGATATTCCACATCATCATGGCTGATTTCCAGCTTCAACTTCACTTTTCTGCCACTCCCCACATCCTTTCATTTCCTAAAACTCCATCTCTCTCAACCTTAAAGATATTTAAAGGAACATTCACAACCCTCTGGGGTAGAAAATTCCTAAGATTCACAACCTTTAGAGTGAAAAAAGTTCTTATCTCAGTCCTAAATGTTCTACTAATTCATTTTGGTAGGAATAACAGCAAAATGGACTATTATTTAAATGGTAGAAAATTGCAGCATGCTGCTGTGCAGAGGGACCTGGGTGTCCTTGTGCCTGAATCGCAAAAAGTTGGTTTGTAGGTAATTAGAAGGCAAATGGAATTTTGTCCTTTATTGTTAGAGGGATGGATTTTAAAAACAGTGAGGTTATGTTGCAGCTGTATAAGGTGCTGGTGAGGCCACACCTGGAGTACTGTGTACAGTTTTGGTCTCCTTACTTGAGAAAGGATATACTGGCACTGGAGGGGGTGCAGAGGAGATTCACTAGGTTGATTCCGGAGTTGAGAGGGTTGGCTTATGAGGAGAGACTGAATAGACTGGGCTATACTCATTGGAATTCAGAAGAATGAGGGGGGGATCTTATAGAAACATATAGGATCATGAAGGGAATAGATAAGATCGAAGGAGGGAGGCTATTTCCACTGAAAGATGAAACTAGAACCAGGGGGCGTGGCCTCAAAATAAGGGGCAACATAGTTGGACTGAGCTGAGGAGGAATTTCTTCACCCAAAGGGTTGTGAATCTGTGGATTTCTCTGCCCAGTGAAGCAGTTGAGGCTACCTCATTGAATGTTTTTAAGGCAAAGATAGACAGATTTTAGATCAGTAAAGGAATTAAGGGTTATGGTGAGTGGGCGGGTAAGTGGAGCTGAGTCCATGAAAAGATCAGCCATGATCTTATTGAATGGCGGAGCAGGCTCGAGGGGCCAGATGGCCTACTCCTGCTCCTAGTTCTTATGAACTCTTGAAATTGTCATCTTATTTTGGCTTAGATTTCTAATTTCCTGAATCAGACAAAGTGCAAATTAATGGAGACAGATTTAAAATCTATACTTGGCCCATAAGCCATGGTACAGATCACACATGTGGCCAACATGGCTGCTCTAGGTTCTACACCACACAATTGGACATTTAGATGGTCTCTTAATTTCACTGTTAGGCTCCCATTTGAAACCATGACATCATCACTCTGTTAAATGAGAATTTTCTGACTTTTTGGAAAGTGTGTGTCACTTACCATCATGTAATCTTTTTGCTTCTCTCTGCAATGCTATTCCTGAAGCGTAGGCTTCCATACAGCCCTTACTTCCACATGTACATTCAGGCCCATCCATTGACACCATGATGTGACCAAACTCAGCAGCACAGAACATACTGCCGTGAATCAGCTCATTGTTGTGGACGATTCCCCCTCCAATTCCTAATGAACAATTTCCACATTAATTTTTACTTCTCACAAATAAACTTAACCGTTTCAGACAGTGTGTAACATCCTTCAATGTATATAGTGACATGCTTGAGAATTATTATCCTTCTAAACGCCAAGATGCTAGATTCCTATCGCAGGCAGTCTTACTGTTGGTTTGAATATCCACAGCAGATGCCAAAGGCACCTTGTGCTGGGTGCAAGTTTTAAACTGACTGTGTCCTCCAGGATTCTATCATTCTTTATTCAACCTTCAAACACAATCAAAATACACCAAAGTCAATCATCAATGAGACGAGACAGTGCAACTTTAATGAGAGTCTAACTGCAAACACTAAAATGAAGTATTTGTTAGTTGAGGTAATCACGTATCGATTACTTTTTGGAAAGATTACATCTTGATCACACTGTGTTGTTGCCTTACAAACTCAGTCTAGTATTGTACATTGAGCAATGGCAGCTGGGATAACAGCTGGGGAAGGCAGGTTATGAGGCTGTTTGTACATCTGAGAGTTTGGTGGTCAGACACAGACACATTTTAAGCCGAGTTGTGTGCTTGTGAGGAGTTCTTCATGCCTACAGTCTGCCTGACAAGGACTCTAATACTCAGTTCTCTGTTTAATCAGTAACTAATGATTTTCTTCCGAGAGGATGGGAAAGGCAGTGCCAGAGAACTGAGCTCCAACAATTCAGCTGGTTAGTGTCCTTCAGAACAGCAATTGGATAAGAACAAAATCAACCCAAGGTTCAGTCACATGACATCTCCTTTTGAAGTTAAGGTTTCTGACTCATTTATGGAAAGGCTGAATATCCCAAGAATAATATGAACTGTACTTTGCTCTGTTGAATACAGTTGATGAAGTTCAAATGTCTCTTAGTTTTTATTATTCATTCATGGGACACGGCCGTCGCTGGCTGGGCCAGCATTTATTGCCCATCCCTAGTTGCCCTTGAGAAGGTGGCAGTCAGCTGCCTTCTTGGAATCGCTGCAGACCCACAATGCCGTTAGGGAGGGAATTCCAGGATTTTGACGCAGCGACTGTGAAGGAACGGCCGATATATTTCCATGTCAGGATGGTGAGTGGCTTGGAGGGGAACCTCCAGGCAATGATGTTTCCATGTATCTGCCGCCCTTGTCCTTTTAGATGGAAGTGGTCGTGGGTTTGGAAGGTGCTTTCTGAGTTCAGGAACAGATCAAGAAGTTTTTAATTTCAGCCACGACCTCAACTTAATTCCCCTTCACACTGGGATTCTATGTAATAAATAGAGCCACAACAGTGCAGAAGGAGGCCATTCGCCCATTGGGTCTACACCGGCTACGATCCCACCCAGGCCCTATTCCCGTAACCCCACATATTTACCGTGCTAATCCCCTGACACTAGGGTCAATTTAGCATGGCCAATCAATCTAACCCGCACGTCTTGGAGTGTGGGAGGAAACCGGAGCACCCGGAGGAAACCCACGCAGACACGGAGAGAATGTGCAAACTCCACACAGACAGTGACCCAAGGCTGTAATTGAACCCAAGTCGCTGGCGCTCTGAGGCAGCAGTGCTAATCACTGTGCCACCGTGCCGCCCTGGTGATTATTGCTGATTATTTTGATACAAAAGTTGCATTTTGCGGTATTGTTGATAGAGCATCATGACATTCCCATTTTGCCACAATTACTCACTATTTCGAGAGGTCTGACATGGAGGGTAATGCATGCTCCAATTCGAGGCACCAACTACAAAAGCATTACATGAGTTGCAATGTTCAAATGTACTTGATGGTGTAATGTCCGATTGGCCAGCAGGGACATTTGTATGGAAACAATGGCACCTTTGACTGCATTTCTTCAACAAATGACCCAAATGTAGAAAGTAGGGGAAAAAAATCTCTCTAAATTCTGACGACAGGGAAGAAAACCAGAAAGTTATAGTACTTGCAAAAGCATTTGACTGACTAATTTAATCAGAGAATGGAGTGACCATGAAAATGGTGCACTTGAAGACATTTCTTCAGCAGTGGATATCAAGAATCTGATTGGCAATGGCGGAAGAAATACTGAATGCCGACTGAGAACAAAGATCTCTAAACAGAGCAGGATGGAGGATCACATGGTTCCTCTGACCACGAGACTATGCCCCATGGCAATCTCCACTCAGAATTTAACCCATTCATTTTTATTTGGTTAAAGAAATTGCAGTTCTAAAATTTGTTGCTCTTTTATTACAGGTACTGCTGGAAGAAAGTTCTTCCTAATCAGAAGCCTTACTGCAGCAAATTGTACGTCTGTTGAACTTCAGTTAAAACAGTGTCTGATGAATGGATGAGGACTACTCCTTATTAAGATTTTGAGAGATGGATAAAGCTACTGTGGCTACTAGTGATGCAGGAAGCTCTGCATGCCAAAGCTGTCATTTTGTGGGCCTCAGCACCCCATAACGTGGGGAGCCGGCTAAACTGTCTCAATGGAAGCGCTCTACTAGTCACTGATTCATGAACTCGCTGTTTACCACAAAATAGGAACAGGATCAGCAGAGAATTTGATGCCACTTCAACAATTCTTCTGCTCCGCACCAGAGCTGATCAAAGGAATGCATCTTGTATAAGTGCTCACAGAGCAGAAATAAAGGAAAAGTCAATCGTGAAATCCAAGTTGCAATATAGGTTGATTCAGCTGTTACCCACAGAAATTCCTCAATACCTTAAACAGCAAGACAAAGAATGCTTGTTCATGGACTCTCATTAGTAAAGACCACAACTTCAAAGGCTTATATTCCTTTGATTTCACTGGTGGGTTATAAATTATGCAGAAACTAAGAGAAGCTTTCAAAATGAGAATGTCAGGCCAAAATGATTAGTATTTTTAGCATCTTAAGTGTTTTGCAAATTTGGGCTTTCGGCTGCCTGATCCAACGGTAGAGGAAATTTGGCATGTCTGCTAGAAAGGATCGTGAACGAAGCCCACACAAATCCTTCACGCAAACCAGCCTCCCATCCACTGACTCTGTCTACACTTCCCGCTGCCTTGGCAAAGCAGCCAGCATAATTAAGGTCCCTACGCACCCTGGACATTCTCTCTTCCATCTTCTTCCATCGGAAGAAAGATACAAAAGTCTGAGGACACGTACCAACTGACTCAAGAACTCTGCTGCCATCAGACTTCTGACTTAAGCTACCATATATTAAGTTGATCTTCCTCTACACCCTAGCTATGATTGTAACACTACATTCTGTACTCCCTCCTTTCCTTCTCTATGAACGGTATGCCTTGCCTGTATAGCACGCAAGAAACAATACTTTTCACTGTATACTAATACATGTGGTAATAATAAATCAAATCATAGACCTATCCTGTTTAGATCTCCCTGGAGATATTAGACAATATTTGCATAATATTCAGTTATACCACATCAGGGCTGCATGGTGGCACAGTGGTTAGCACTGCTACTTCACAGCACCAGGGACCCAGGTTCGATTCCCGGCTTGGGTCAGTGTGTGCACGTGGAGTTTGCACGTTCTTCCCATGGCTGCTTGGGTTTCCTCCAGGTGCTCCGGTTTCCTCCCATAGTGCAAAGATGTGCAGGTTAGGTGGATTGGCCATGCTCAATTGCCCCTTAGTGTCAGGGCAATTAGCTAGGGTGAATGCATGGGGTTATGGGGATAGGGACTGGCTGGGACTGTGGTCGGTGCAGACTCGATGGGCCGAATGGTCTCCTTCTGCACTGTAGGGATTCAATGATTCTATCTTGAATACCGTGTGTAGTTTTGGCCTCCTTGCCTCAGGAAGGATGCAAATGTGTTGGACGTGGTTCAGAGGTGTTTTACTAGAAACATAGAAAATAGGTGCAGGAGGAGGCCATTTGGCCCTTCAAGCCTGCAGCACCATTCAATACGATCATGGCTGATCATTTGTGCCTGGAATGAGCAGGCTGTCTTGTGAGGAAAGGTTAGACAGGCCGGGCTTGTTTTTACCGGAGTTTAGAAGAATGAGGGATGACTTGATTGAAGTCTATAAGATCCTGAATGATCTTAAAAGGTGGACATGGAGAGGATGTTTCCTTTTGTGGGAGAGTCCGGAATTAGGCGGCACTGCTTTCCGACTGAAATAAAGTGAATTTATTTCTCTGAGGGCTGTGCAACTATGGAACTCTCTGCCTGAGAAAACGCTGGAGGCGGGGGGGGTCATTGAATATTTTTAAGGCGGAGGTAGACACATTCTTGTTAGGCAAGGTAGTCTGTCTGAGATTGGTAGGAATGTGGAATTTGAAACACTAACACATCAGCCATGACCTCGATGAGTGGCAGAGAAGAGTCGAGAGGCTGAACGACCTACTTCTGCTCCTGTCTCATAGGTTTGCAACAACAGGCTCTGGAGAAACTAGTTATGATATTTACCAACAGAAAATGTCAGGAGTTGGCAACTACTGCTAGCTTTTTCTATCTGCGTAAAACTGAAACCATTAAGCTCGCTATCCAGGTTTGTATTGTTTTCTAAATATAAAAACTGAATTGTTACGGCGCAGGAGGCCACTCGGCCCATTGTGTCTGCACCAGCTCTCTGAATGAACATTATGACAGTAAGAAGTTTAACAACACCAGGTTAAAGTCCAACAGGTTTATTTGGTAGCAAAAGCCACACAAGCCACACCGAAAGCTTGTGTGGCTTTTGCTACCAAATAAACCTGTTGGACTTTAACCTGGTGTTGTTAAACTTCTTACTGTGTTTACCCCAGTCCAACGCCGGCATCTCCACATCATGAACATTATGACTCAGTGCCATTTCCCCGTACCCCTGCGCATTGTTTCTATTCAAATAATCATCATTGAATTCCGCTTGAATGCCTCAATTGAACCTGTTTCCACACTTCCAGGGAGTGCATTCCAGAATTGAACCACTCACTGGGTGAAAACGTTTTTTCTCACATCACATTTGCTTCTTTTGCAAATCATTTTAAAATCTGTGCCCTCTCGTTCTTGATCCTTTTATAAGCAGAAACAGTTTCTCCCTGTCTGCTCTGATGAGCACCCTTGTGATTTTGAACATCTCGATCAAATCTCCTCTCCAAAGAGAACAGTCCCAACCTCTCCAATCTATCCTCATCACTGAAGTTTCTCATCCCTGGGACCTTTCTTGTAAACCTCTTCTGCACTCTTTCCAGTACACTTACATCCTTCCTATAGTGTGATGCCCAGAACTGTACACACTGTGCCAGCTGAGGTCTAACTATTGTCTTTATTTGATTCTATTCATTGCTCACCCGTGCCAGTGATCACAGTTACAAAGTTTTCCACTCCTTTGCCACGACCAAACTTTCTTTCTGCTAATGCAGCACAATTGCCATCATTGTCTACCCAAACAGGCAGGTGAAGAGTGTCTGAGATTGGTGTCCGCAGATCTACAGATGCCCATTCTTGAATAAGTTTGGTAGAATGAAGCACGACTCCTTCATTGTGGTTGACACGGCCACCAGTGGAGATGCCTGCAAACAGACAAATGTCATTAAATATCAGAACAGAGGGCTCAAAATATCATTCACCCCCACGCAAGCTCTTGCCCTGAGTACTTTCATACCTTGTAAATAAAACAAGTATTGAGTAGCAATCTAAATGTGTGTTGAATGGAACAATAACCAGTTAAATACAAATCAGAAGTGGAGTGTGGTAAGATATAAATACCTACATATTTGCATGATCTTAAATATAGTCCTGCTGGGCGGAACCCAGAACCATACAGGAGAAGAGTTGGTGAATGACACAAGAAAACTAATGACTGCTTCTAATCGCTGTAACTCCCCACAATCCCAAACATTCAGATTTACCAACTCCAAGAATCCGGCAGTTCAGCTTCACTGATTCAGCAGCCGCCTCAACACACAGCTTCAGAATCAGCTCAATTCTCTCATCGTAGGTTTTGGGATTGGACCGAATGTATTTCTTTACGATTTCACCCTGAAAAAAAATGTAGAAACACAAAACATCTGAAGCTTTTGGTCGCACTGCTTAATACCGGCTTAAAATACATGGGGGCAGCGAGTGAACACACTCTCAAAAGCTCCAAAATAACTGCAAAAAATCAAAGGGGGTAAAAAATTGAGAGAAAAGTCATTCCCAATAGAAATCCCTGTTTAAAACTGAGTTTTAGCATGACTTGTCAATTAATGACCTGAACTGAAAAGTGCTGCTTTATTTTTGTTTCCATGCTGTTCCTGCAAAAGCGCCAGGAACCATTAAACACTGATTTTCTCACCATCACCATCACCACGGCAACAACCCTACCCCCCCAGCCACTCGTTCCCGCTCACTGGCAACATCCTCTCTCCCATTGGCCTTCTTTACCACCCTCCCTTCCCACTCGGTATCTTTCTAACTCTCTGCTAACCCTCTCCTGAGATCCTGGGAGAAGGGAGGCCAGCTGGAAACAAGGAGGAAGTGAACAGAAGTGAGAGGGGGGCCGGCAATGAGAGCAGGAGCGGGAAGGTGGGGCCAGGCTGGTGAGCAGGAGCGGGAAGGTGGGGCCAGGCTGGTGAGCAGGAGCGGGAAGGTGGGGCCAGGCTGCTGAGCAGGAGCGGGAAGGTGGGGCCAGGCTGGTGAGCAGGAGCAGGTCAGCAGGGCCAGCGTTGCGAGCAGGAGGTCAGTGGAGGATGGAGCTTGGCGGACCAGCAGCAGAGTGAGCTGGTGAGTAGCAGAACGTACAACTATAGTTAGCAGTAATTGTAGAGATCTGGAAGGATACTGAGTGACTGTTACTTTCACAGTAGTGTGTATATTAGTGCCCCTGACGCTGTCTGGTATCTTACAGCTGGCACCATTAACTTAAATGACTCCGATTGTGTCTCTGTGAAGGACATTGTTCCACATGACTAGGCGCTATACAAATAAAGTATTAGAAATAATCACTGTCACAGAGGTGGCAAACACACACACAGGTGGACTGAGAGATCTGTGAAGAATGGGTAAGTCAGAGCATGCTAAATGAAAGGATTATTACCTTCATACTGACAATAGCCACCCGCAAATTTGTTCCCCCCAAATCCACAGCTAAAGCACTCTGCGTTTCCAAAATATGGTCAATGTCTTGGGAAATGCACTCTTTCACTGGTGGGAAACAAAACTTCTTCTGCAAAGGCTCATTCATGTCTATCGACTTCAGAAACTTCAATATCCGTGGAACTGCATTGCCATCACCATAGATCTTCGAGCTTGAAATGGAAAGACATCCATTATTACTGATTCATCAAAAGATTATTTTGCAGAAGGAGAACAATCAGCCTCGTTTCATCCATACAGAAGCAAACATTTGTAATCCCCCTCCCCTCCACTGAAGCAGTTTTACACCCATTACAAATATTTGGGCAAATTTGCATCAGTCTTCAGGCATTGGAACAGTCAGAGTATTTTTATCTGCAAAGAAATTGCGAAAGAATGCTAAAAGATCCTGTCCATGATTTCTTTAGAAATAATCTCAGGAACATGAAGCCATTCAGGCCATCATTCTAAACGCAGCAATTAAATCATTGTTAATCTATACGTTAACCCCATTCACCTGCCGTGACTCCTTTTCAATTGACCTCCAGATTTTTGGGGGGGGGGGGGGGGGGGGGGGGGTGGGTGGGAGCGGGGAAAGAAGGTTCTAGATTTCCAGTACCTGTGTGTGCAGAAATGCTTTTGGATATCACTCCTGGTCAGCCTAGCTCTAATTTTATTTCATTTTAAGCTGTCTTGCTCAAACCATTTGGAATGCAACTGACACGAAGATCTGGACTTTTCAATTTGGAATCCTGTCAGATTGCTGGTGGGAATAATGCAAGTTTAGGGAGAGGGAGACTGCTTTGTCCTAATGATCTGATCTTCTCCACTTTGTTTCATTATAATTACACCGCAGGCAACTTGTAGCATTTTCAGTCCCGCTCACGTACTTGGAATCAGGGTTCGAGAGCACGACAGCGACATCACCATCTCAGCAAAGATCCCAGGGCCCGCAGAAAGTGTTTCGAATAAAAACATGGAAAAAGAAAAAGCACCAAAATGCAGATAGGAAGACCAACCTTTAGTTTTTATGCGCTATTCGACCTCCTTTGCAAAATTAAATGGCAGCACTACAATAATGCTTCTAATCCCCATTGTTGCTAAGATAATGGGGACAGGAAATATAGTGAATGATGGATTCTCCCATTAATAACTTTTCACATTCAGTCTCTGCCAATGTTCCTGGTGGAAAATCCAGAAGAAATAGTGCAACTGTTCCATTAGACTTTTCCCACTCCCACCCAACTCAAAATTTGGGAAAATTAGTGGCCTGAATCCAGAATTGCAAAGTTCTGTCAGTTTAGCAGGAACAGAGCCCTGGAATCTTGGTCACATCTCAGCCAGGGGAAATCTTGCCCCATTATTATATTTTGGACAATGTCTAGAGTAAGATCTGAGGCCCAAGTTTAGGTTGAAAGGTAACAAGCAGCTGCATCCTCTCCCAAGGTAACTTGCTTGGCATTGTGGTGTTAATCCCTAAAGTCCAGCTCTACTGACTAGGACATGTTGTTTGGATACTTGACACCATACTGCTGAAGCAACTGCTCCATGCAAACTCAGTTGCTGCAGGAGGCTCCCAGGAGGACAATGGAAACACTCCCATATAGGTCAAACGTCCTCGCTGACTCAGGATATCTCCTGGCTTGTGACTGACAAAATGGAGAAAGCTTATTTGGGAACGCACTTGTGCATTGAAGACTTTGTAGGGAAGATGCAGAGGGAATGTCAAGGGACTAATGCACAAACCTCCAAACAACTCATCCACCCAACCCACCAAGCACCACCTGCCCCACCCGTGGCAGAGTCAGCAGATCGTGCATTGACTTATCAGCCATTTCCGAATCGACCAAATCAAGTGGAAACAAGTCATTCTCGATCCTGAGAGACTGCTTAATGAGGAAAAAGTAATACCAAGGGTACAGCTTTCCAAACTGAAGTTGCAGAGCGTGCAGGATTTTATTCTGACTGTCAGCATTCCGCACATGAAGAACGTTTTCACCTGAGGCAGAAAAAGAAAAAGCAAAACAGAAAATCAAGCCTGGTCCACAAATAAATCCATTTATCAGTTAATAATCGAGCCGACAGCACAGAAACAGATCATTCTATCCAACTGCTCCATACCTGTGTCTATGTTCAACCTGAACCTTCTCATCTCGCCCCATCAGCATCTCCACCCATTTCCTACTTTCTCGTATTTTTATCCAACTTCCCCAGTCTATGCCTCATTTACTCCCTGTGGTAGTGAGTTCTATATTCTAACCATTCTCTGGGCAAAGAAATTCCTCTAAAATTTCTTACTGGATTAATTAGTGACTATCTTATATTTATGGCCCCAGTTTTGCTACCCCAAAGTGGAATCATTGGCCTGTATCTTCTATTTCTCCTGTTCCTTCACTTTTGCTGGGTCAAAATCCAGGAACTCTCTCCCTAACAGCACTCTGGATGTACCCACACCACATGGAGTGCAGAGACTCAGCAACATCTTCTCAAGGATAATTTGAGATGGGTAATAAATGTTGGCCTGGCCAGCGACGCCACACCCTATGAAAGAGTTTATTAAAAAGTCTTCCAGTCAGCAGCAATTAATGCCACGCAGGAAGTTCTCACACAGCAAATGGAAACTGCCCAGTTACTCTGCTTTTACTGTTGGTGCTGGAGAGAGGAGCCACTAACCTTCTAATAGAATGTGGAAGTTTATCTTTCCATCCCACCAAAACCCCAATTAAACATCTCCAATGCTGCACCCATCATCACTAAGGAGCAGCCAAGATCATGCGCTCAATTTCTAGAGAGGGGTTTGGACAAAGATCTTCTGAATCAGGCTAACAACTTGAGCAAAGCTGACAGATGATGGGTTATTGAAGTGTTGTTTTATAACGAGTCCTTTATTGCCAAAACATTAACTATGAAATGAGAAATATTTTCTTCTGGCAGAAGGCATGCTCCTTCAAGACACTGCTGCATGGGAGGCTCTAATGGAGTTCAATTGTTCTTCAGAATGCACCCAGAGGAAGAAGTCACCCAGTCATCAGGTGAAGCAACAACATACAAGCAGCTTAAAGAGCCTGGGAATTAGATCCTGTTGCTGATAGCATCATATATTCTCTCCAACACTGCTTAAAGAAACCATTTCATACAGGAGAATCTGCCCACCACACTAATTATAGAATGATACAACACAGGGCAAAGCCCTTCTGTCCATCTTTGAAAGAACCATCCTGTTCTTTTCCAGTAATCTGAAAGTTTTTCCCTTTTGCGTATTTATCCAATTCCAAGTTAATACTGAATTACCTCCACACCTTCATCAAATCCCTTCCTAACCTCAGGATAACATCCCCCCCATCCATCTACATAACTGAAGTCTCTCATTCTCGGTGCTATAATAAATCTCCTGTGCCCTCTCGATATCCTTCTCAAAGTGCGGTACCCAGCATCAGGTAAAATACACCAACTAGGGAATAAACAGCGATTTAGCACCACTTGCTTGCTTTTATACTCTAAGTTTCCATTTATAAAATCCATGATCCCAAATAATATAAAAACAAGAGAATGCTGGAAATACACAATAGATAAGACTGCATGTGTGGAGGGAGAGAAGCAGAAATGGGATCCAGCAGCTATCACCAGTTTGTAGGAAGCACTAGACGGACTACAATGGTTCGTCCTCTCGAGTTTCAGTCACCTCCTGGAGTTTGTTTGAAGCTGATGGCCATTCTCTGGGACTCTGCTCCCCAGCAAATGGACAGGGAGAGAATAAAAGACTAAAGATGCCGGTTAAGGAACTGAAGCTGGCAGTTCTTGATACTGACCATAATTACCTAAACTGGTTCAGCTGTAGCACTTTGGCCTGAGCTAGAAAGGTTCAAGCTCCATTCAATGCTGAATGAGAAGTGAAATCTGCCTGTTCCATTCAATTAGATGCTATCTACATCTAAATTCTCTCTCTATTGCCCAATGCAAAGGTCCTTTAAGTAAGCACAAGCATTCAGGTCAAGTTGTTCTGTTCCAGATTTTACCTGTTTCTCTTCCAGTCTGACGTGTTCCCAGGTTGATAACAGGTGTGCCAAACGCACCTGCTTCCCGCACCCCACAACTACTGTTACCAATCATTAAACCGGCATGCGCAACCATCTGGATAAACTGCTCAAAGGGGATATGTTTCACTGCCCGGAAATTTGGATTCTGTTCAATTCCTTTCTTTCTCATCACTCGCACCATTTCTTTACTTCCTACAAGTGGAAACCACAATTGACAAATCAGCTTAAAGATAACAATATAAATTTAAAAACACATTTACAATACAAAGGCAGTATTAAATTTATAGATCATGATCTTATGGTATGTTTACTGGAAGCAAATTAATATTTAATACAAGTTATAAAATTTATTGATAATTCTCCAATTGTATGTTCATTTTGAAACCTTACGAAAAGATACAAAACTAAAATCCCACTTTTTGTTTGAGGGGCAAATAATTCAAGGATTAATATTCATGTCCTGAAATCAAGTGTTAACATAACTGGTTATACTAAAATAATCTGCAATAATCTAGTGTTCCAGACAAAGTTAGACAAAATGATCTTAAATATATTCTCTTCCCATTGTCCAGGCAGATTTAAACAAATCGGAAGTATGTTTATTTTGTTATATTGCAATTGTTTGGGATGTGGGTGGATGGGGCGAGTTCGCTGCAGTTCAAAGAATAAATTGGAATATTATTTATTCTCCAAATTCCTCCACTCTGCTAAAGACGCTGTTTCTTCAGCCACATTGTCGCTTCCCTCTGGAATTCTTCCCCTTGGTATCTCTGCCTCATCACATCCCTTTCTTCCTCAAACAATAACCTCAAGACCCTCCACTCTGTGCCTGACCCCTCGGAATACCTTTTCTTTGCAGCTCCTTCTACTCCCCACACTCTGCACTATCAAGAAAGGTAAGTGGTTGGTGTTGAATACAATAACTGAAATTCTTATAAACTTCAAAAGTGGGGTTTGATTTTATTTCTTTTAGAAAAACTAAGTCAGATGAGGACTTTGGCAGAATTATCTCCAGAAAAACACTGATGGCAATGAAGACTTGGCAGAAGCCTGCAGTTAATGTCAATGAGTATGGGAGAGCCCAGCCCAACTTGGCAAAGGTTTTGCGAGAGCTTGGAGTCCAGCCTGTCCAGCACTGAAGTGGTTGCCAACTCTATTCACACACTTGTGGATCCAGCCATGATGTAGTGTCTGATTGCTGACCTCATAGCTTCCATTCCAGCCACCCAACATCCGAATGTTGCAGGGGAGTTCAGGCTGCTCTTTTACTAGGTCAGCTTGCAGCATGGTAGCTCAGACCTCTGACATTACAACGTTATCCAGTGTAAGGGTCTTAAAGCTGCTCAACAACCTGCCCTCCAACAAAGATGCCAGCATAGGAGAGTGGCAGTGGCTCCATGAAGCTCAAACCTATTGTTCTTTCACTGGAAGAAGCATTCTTCCTCCTGCCTCTATCACTCTGTCAGCACCTTTGCTGTTGCCAGCTAGCCTGCTGTCACCCGTGCTGAGGTAACGCACTCAGCAGCCAGGTCTTGTTAAAAAGAAATCGAACCAGACAGTAAGGAATATGCCGGATAGATCACCAGAGAGACAATGAAAGTTGAGCTTACTCCAAGAGGGCATTTTATAAATTTTCAACTATTGAAGAGTAAAGTGGGTGAAGCATTTGATCTTTGAAACTGGCCAGCTGTAGGAAAGAGTCACTTTCAAACCAGTCTAATCTTAGATCCCAAAGAACATTTGCACATATTCGAGAGGGGTGTAGGTGACATGTCAACTAATATTGAGTCCTTTAAACATAGGATCATTAGAATGATTACAGCACAACTGGTGAGAGCAACTCAGCTAGTCCCACTCAACAACTGGTGAGAGCAACTCAGCTAGTCCCACTCCCTGCCTTTTCCCTTTAGCCCTACAAATCATAGAAACCCTACAGTGCAGAAGGAGACCATTCAGCCCATCGACTGGACTGTGGGAGAAAGCTGGAGCACTTGGAGGAAACCCATGCAAACACGGGGAGAATGTGCAAAATCCACACAGACATCTCTCTCTTAATGATCAAACTCTGAAATTGATAATTGAATTGGCCTCAAGTCATTGGGCTTACCCTTATACCCCTTTTTGGAAATGTATGTAACATTTGCAATTCTCCAGTTCCTGTATCTAAGGAGCCTTTGGAAGTTTATGGCCAATGTCTTTGCAATTTCCACTTTTACTCTGCCAGCATCTTCGTATTGGTTCTGGTGACCAATCAGCTTTAGTAAGAAGTCTCACAACACCAGGTTAAAGTCCAACAGGTTTATTTGGAATCACGAGCTTTCGGAGCGCTGCTCTTTCACTCACCTGATGAAGGAGCAGTGCTCCAAAAGCTCGTGGTACCAAATAAACTTGTTGGTCTTTAACCTGGTGTTGTGAGACTTTACTGTGACCACCCCAGTCCAACGCTGGCATCTCCATATCATGTCAATCAGTTTTAAGTACAGCTAGCCTTTTTAATATCTCCTCTTCATCTATTTTCATCCTGTTGTTTGAATTGGAACAAATACATCCTCAGGAGAATAAACATGCCTCACAGAGCAGTTTTTATTTTCTACATGTACTCGGGCTATAACACAAACAGTCTTGGGCAGTATTGAATTACATTAAAAATGTTAAAGTAGTACAAATTTGACTAGATGTGTTATTCATGCGGACTATGTTAAATGTATCAGCTGTATGTATGTTTTGAGCTGGCATTGAGGACAAATGTTAGTTTTGAAAATCTCATTATTTCAAATGATCATCTCAGTTATGAAATAAAATTGGAAGATTAAACAAGAAGTTGCCTGTTTGGTGTTTGATCTTGATTTTGTGTAGTGGATAGAGTGAGAAATAAGCTGCCCTCCACGCTCCCATGACTTTTCATACAACTTTAAGTTGACATGGAATTGTATTAAACTACATAAAAATGAAACATTTTCACACATACTTCACCACTGATTACCCTGTCACTCTTCAGTACCAAGTAAAATTAAATTAAATTCAATAGTTGGCACTAGCAGAGTTCATTAACCCTAACACTGGCTGTACACAGGGTCTCGCGTTATCTCACTCCACCCACTTCACAAAATCAAGATCAAAAATTCAACAGGCAAGTTCTTGTTTAACCTTCTGATTTTACCCAATTCAGAAGCACAAAGGATTCTGCCCAACAATTCCAAACGTAACAGCTGCCCAGTTTTAAATCACGTGCACATTCAAACACTCTCTGCCCACCTGCGTCAATATTCGGAAATAAAATCAACGTGCGTTTGCTGAATGTTATTAGAGCATCGAGTGTAAGCTCGAACATTTTAACGGAATGTTTAATGTTGGTGGTAACTGGATGCTGCAAAGCCACGATGTACTCTCGAGGTTTCACATCTTTGCCTACAAGAGAGAACAAATACATAATGTAGGAACACAGAAAATAGGAGCAAGAGTAGGCCATTCAGCCCTTCGAGCCTGCTCCACCATTCAAATCATGGTTGCTTATCTGCCTCTTGCACCATTTTTCCCACTACCCCATATCCCTCGATGTCATTAGTATCCAGAAATCCATCAAGTTTAGTCTTGAACATGCTCAGTAACTGAGCTGCCACAACCCTCTGGAGTAGAGAATTCACTACCTTCAGTGAAGAAGTTTCTCTTCATCTCAGTCCTAAATGGTCTGCTCCTTATTGTGAAACTGTGTCCTCTGTTTGTAGACTGATCACCCTGTCCACATCTACCCTGTCAGGGCCTGTAAGAATTTTGTAAGTTTCAATAAGATCACCTCTCACTATTCAAAACTCTCCAGAATAGGAACAGAATTCATCTCAAGACAGGACAGATGAAGTATTTGAAATTACGTTGGTACATTATACAATTTTATAACAGACTAGGTTAATTAGTCCCTGGGATGTGGGTATTACTATCAAGGCTAGCATTTGTTGCCCAGGTGGTGACAAGCCGCCTTCTTGAACCACGACAATCTATGTGGTGTAGGTACACCCACAGAACCTTTAGGGAGGGAGTTCCAGTGACAGTGAAGGAATGGTGATATAGTTCCAAGTCAGGATTGTATATGACTCAGAGGGGAACTTGCTCCCACGTGTTCACTGCCCTTGTCCTTCAACAGTGAATAGGGAATCAGTGAGGGGTCATCAAATTTAAAAAGTCACTGAAAGCACTTTCAGATAATTTCTTTTACACAAAGAGCTGCGAGACAATCGTTGAGGCAACTTTTCAAGGGATATGTTGTGAGAAAGAAAAGGAAGCCAAAAATGCAAGTTGCTTCTTTCCTACAAGAATAAAGCAAACAATTACAGGACACTACGGATTTATTTATCAGGAGAACTTTCACAGTGATTATTTGCAATTTTAATCATTTTCAAAAGTTGTAGAAACATTGAACAAGTTTCTGCCTCTGCCGTCTGTGATAAATCACGGGGTGGGACCAATGGGAGCCGGAGTCTGTAAACAAACACAAAAACATCAGCCAGTCATACTCACTTAGCCACGTCTGCAGAATGCTCAGGTAATCCTTGGATCCTGCTGTGAGCAACTTGTCATAAGATGGACAGCCAGACAACAGGATTCGATTATGATCCTCACACATGGCAATCAGATGCTGCTCAGCACTCCGAGTGCAGCACACATGATAATGGGCCAATTTGGTGATGGCGTGTCGGATTGAATCATCGATGGTGCCGCTGACCTCACCACCTTCCATGTGTAAAATCCGAATATTCATCAATGCAGCCGAGGTGGCCACTGCCAAAGCATCAAACCTATCTCCATGGACAATCATGAGATCTGGCTTCAGGCGGTTAAGCACATCTGGTAATTTCACCAAAGCAAGGCCGACTGACTCGACCATGGCTGCTTCATCCTCACCTCGAACTATCGTATGCAAACTTGTGTTAATATCAAAATCATCTTGTTCAATCATTCGATATGTATTTCTGGAAGAAAAAATGAATTCACATTACCAACACAGAATCAAGTTAGTTACAAGGTTCTCTTGCTTATTCTACATTGTTTTCTAACATGAGAATCCTCATAAGTGACAGCTCAGTTCAGTTACTCCTTGGCTTGAACTCAAAGTGGGTTCTCATTCCAATGCCCTAATGAAGAAGTGTTGCATTGCCCAAAGTGCCTTGCTCCAAGATTTATCCTGGTGCCACGTGCTAGTAAGTATAGGAATAGGAGAGTAGAGCGTGGCTGCAGAGATAGTGAAAATGGAAGGGCTTCTGACTCCTGGGGTATTGGGATCAGGTCTGTGGGAGACCTGATCAGGTCATGGCAGATGTGTTGCACCTGAACAGAGATTGAACCTTGCAGAGTGATTTGCTAGTACTATCGAGGAAGGTTTAAACCTGACCAGGGTGTGGGAACCAGGAGGTAATAGAGGGGAACAACAAGGTGCACAAAGAATTGGGAAAGACAGAAAACACTAGAAGAAGAAATAGTAAGATACAAGGTGGGGTCAGTGCAAGAGGGAATGCAATAAGGTATAAATTGGGTTTACCGTGCTTGTATGTATAACCAGTTTTGAACATGTTTTCCACATATGCATTGAAGGATTCCTTCACATTTGCAAAGACCATGCAGAACTTGCAATTGATAGCAATGCTGTGTCCATATGCTCATCTGACCTTGCTAACCAATGTTCCACCTAAGGAACAATAGATAATTTGTGCTGCAGCGCTATATCATGGTGATCTAGAGCCTCCATCATTGCAAGAACCAATATTCACTGAACAAATGAACTCAGTGACTCAGACAGCTGGATTCAGATTTAACAGCAGTGTGCGTGTCCATCCATGGATCACCTCTGGAGCCAGTTCTCTCAAACAACATTTCTGGGTTCCATGAGAAATGTATCTTTGATGGAATGACACCTAACTTCCTAACCCTTGTATATTTCTGAAATGTGGATGATATGTTAGCTATATTTAAATCCACAGCTGCATGTAAGAATTTCCTTCCGGGTATTAATGGACTTTAACCTGCTCTCAAATTCACATTTGAAATGAAGTTAACCGAACTCCCTTTCCCTGATGTACTAATTGAGAAAGGGTTCTTCACCACAGTCTACCGCAAACCTATCCCCACTGGTCACAACACGTGCTGGGATTCGTACACTTCCACTTGCGATAGGACTGGCCTCATCGGCAACCTTGCAAATAAGGCCCAAGTCTTTGCCCACCATTCAAACTGATGCTGAAAGAGGACACAAAGGCTTCTTGTGGGATAGTGCTACCCTGACTAGATCAGTTTGCACTGTATTTCATGCAAACTCATGAACGGACCAAAGGCCATCATCTTTGGCTCTGAAAAGTGCACATTGACTTCAGATTCCCCTGGAAGGGTAAGGGATCTCAGAAATCTGATCAATAGGTGAAGCGAGATGTTTCTCACTGTTACTAATGCACTGGCAACTTGAGCGGTACACAATGCTGCCATCAAGCCAAAAGACATTCTGCCTGTCACACAAATGAATAGTGTGGTATATGAATTTCAATGCCAGTGAGATGCTTGGTACGTAGGTCGTACTTCCCAAAGACCAGCGGATCGTATCAAACAGCGTGTCCCTTCTGCTGTTCACAATGGGCAAGATACAAACCCTACCCAATCAGCCCTTGATTTGGTAATTTCGGGTACTTTGTCACTGTCCCCCTCTCCGGGGTCTTACAGTGATTTTGATTTGATTTATTGTCACATGTATTAACGTACAGTGAAAAGTATTGTTTCTTGCGCGCTATACAGACAAAGCACACCGTTCATAGAGTCCACAGGGGAAAAGGAAACGAGAGAGTGCAGAATGTAGTGTTAGTCATAGCTAGGGTGTAGGGAAAGAACAACTTAATGCGAGGCAAGTCCATTCAAAAGTCTGACGGCAGCAGGGAAGAAGCTGTACTTGAGTCGGTTGGTACGTGATTTCAGACTTTGGTATCTTTTTCCCGACAGAAGAAGATGGAAGAGAGAATGTCCAAGGTGTGTGGGGTCCTTAATTATGCGGGCTGCTTTTCTGAGGCAGAGGGAAGTGTAGACAGAGTCAATGGATGGGAGGTTGGTTTGTGAGATCGACAGGGCTACATTCACAACCCTTTGTAGTTTCTTACAGTCTTGATCAGAGCTGGAGCCATATCAAGCTGTCGACACTTCCCTGTGCCTCAGAAAAGCAGCCAGCACCCTGGACATTCTCTCTTCCACCTTCTTCTGTCGGGAAAAAGATACAAAAGTCTGAAATCACGTATCCACCGACTCAAGAACAGGTTCTTCCCTGCTGCCATCAGACTTTTGAATGGACCTACCTCGTATTAAGTTGATCTTTCTCTACACCCTAGCTATGACTGTAACACAACATTCTGCACTCTCTCCTTTCCTTTTCCCCTGTGTACTCTATGAATGGTATGCTTTGTCTGTATAGTGCACAAAAAACAATAGTTTTCACTGTATACTAATACATGTGACAATAAATCAAATCAAAATCACTGGAAGACCCCGGAGAGCAGGACAGCAACAAAACCCCCTAAATTACCAAATCAAGGGCTGATTGGGTCTGTACCTTGCTACATTGGAAAGGATGCTTTCTATGGTGCATCTGTAAAAGTTGGTGAGAGTTGTAGCTGACATGCCAAATTTCCTTAGTCTCCTGAGAAAGTAGAGGCATTGGTGGGCTTTCTTAACTATAGTGTCGGCATGGGGGGACCAGGATAGGTTGTTGGTGATCTGGACACCTAGAAACTTGAAGCTCTCGACCATTTTCACTACATCCCCGTTGATGTAGACAGGGGCATGTCCTCCACTACACTTCCTGAAGTCAATGACAATCTCCTTCATTTTATTGACACTGAGGGAGAGATTATTGTTGTCACACCATTTCACCAGATTCTCTCTCTTTGGTGTCCCCTCTCCGGGGTCTTCCAGTGCTGTCCCCCTCCAGCCTCGGCACAAACCCTATCCATGGTGCAGACCCCACTTTCCACGTGGCTCAATATTGGTGCCAGTATCCATGAACCAGAAGTCACTCCTCCCACACCAGTGTTTGTGCTGCACGTTCATTCTCTAATCTTATTTGTCCTGTGCCAATTTGCTCAGGTAATCTAGAAATTACCTTTGAGGTTCTGCATCTTAATTTGTTGCTTAATTCCTCGTGCTGACTACACAGAACCCCGTTCCTCGCCCTGCCTCTATCGTGGATCATGACCACTAGCTCCTCCTCTTCCCACTGCAACTTTCTCTCCAGCCCCGAGCAAATGTTCCAAACCCTGGCATCGGGTATAGAACATAGAACATTACAGCGCAGTACAGGTCCTTCGGCCCTCAATGTTGCGCCGACCAGTGAAACCAATCTAAAGCCCATCTAATCTACACTATTCCAATATCATCCATATGTTTATCCAATAACCATTTAAATGCTCTTAATGTTGACGAGTCCACTACTGCTGCAGGCAGGGCATTCCACGCCCTTACTACTCTCCGAGTAAAGAACCTACCTCTAACATCTGTCCTATATCTATCACCCCTCAATTTAAAGCTATGTCCCCTCGTGTTAGCCATCACCATCCGAGGAAAAAGGCTCTCACTGTCCACCCTATCTAATCCTCTGATCATCTTGTATGCCTCTATTAAGTCACCTCTTAACCTTCTTCTCTCTAACAAAAACAACCTCAAGCCCCTCAGCCTTTCCTCATATGATTTTCCCACCATACCAGGCAACATCCTGGTAAATCTCCTCTGCACCCTTTCCAACACTTCCACATCTTTCCTATAATGCGGCGACCAGAACTGTACGCAATACTCCAAATGCGGCCGCACCAGAGTTTTGTACAGTTGCAGCATGACCTCCTGGCTCCGAAACTCAATCCCTCTACCAATAAAAGCTAACACACCGTACGCCTTCTTAACAACCCTATCAACCTGGGTGCCAACTTTCAGGGATCTATGCACATGGACACCCAGATCCCTCTGTTCATCCACACTACCAAGTATCTTACCATTAGCCCAGTACTCTGTATTCTTGTTACTCCTTCCAAAGTGAATCACCTCACACTTTGCCGCATTAAACTCCATTTGCCACCTCTCAGCCCAGCTCTGCAGCTTATCTATGTCCCTCTGTAACCTGCCAGTTCCCTCCGCACTGTCTACAACTCCACCGACTTTAGTGTCATCCGCAAATTTACTAATCCATCCTTCTACACCCTCATCCAGGTCATTAATAAAAATGACAAACAGCAGTGGCCCCAAAACAGATCCTTGCGGTACACCACTAGTAACTGAACTCCAGGATGAATATTTCCCATCAACCACCACCCTCTATTTTCTTACAGCTAGCCAATTCCTGATCCAAACCACTAAATAACCCTCAATCCCATGTGTCTGTATTTTCTGCAAAAGCTTACCATGGGGAACCTTATCAAACGCTTTGCTGAAATCCACATACACCACATCAACCGCTTTACCCTCATCCACCTCTTTGGTCACCTTCTCAAAGAACTCAATAAGGTTTGTGAGGCACGACCTGCCCTTCACAAAACCGTGCTGACTACCCCTAATCAAATTATTCCTTTCTAGGTGATTATAAATCCTAGGTATGCAAGAGTTTTCTGGACGTTTGGTCCTTGCTACAGAGAATAATATCAATCCCGCTCACTATACTGTCCCCTATTATCTCTATACTCCTAAGCGTTCTCCCCCACTCTAATGGCTTCCTGTACCAGTGCCATGATCAGTTAGCTCATCCACCTTCCAGCCCCCACTCTCATCCAAACAAGCTGAAAGAGCCTCAAACCTGTTGGACAAGTGCAGAGACTGACACTCCTGCACTCTGGATCCCCCTACCTGCCTCAACTTCAGTCACACCCTCCTGTCCCTGACCACTTTCCAAACCACAAGTTCCAATCCTAAGGGGTGTGACCACTTCCTGAAACATAGTGTCCAGGTAACTCCTGCCCTCCCTGATGTGTCGCAGTGTCTGCAGCTCAGCCTCTAGCTCAATGCCTCTGAACCAAAACCCCTGAAGCTACAGACACTTACTGCAGAGTTCGCCATGGATAATAGTTATCTAGGAGGGCCCACATGCTGCAGCCATGACACATCACCTGTCCTGCCATACTCCTGAACTTTAATTAATCACTTAATTATTTTACTCAATTATTAATTTACTTTAGATATTTATTAATCTTATCACAAATTCCAGTACTATTTTAAACCTTAGGAAAATATACCTTGACCACTTACCAGCTACTCACCAACAGCTTAAAGTTTATTATTGTCACAGGTAGGCTTACATTAACAATGCAATGAAGTAACTGTGAAAATCCCCTAGTCGCCACACTCCGCTGCCTGTTCGGGTACACTGAGGGAGAATTTTGCATGGCCAATGCACCTAACCAACGCGTCTTTCAGGCTGTGGGAGGAAACCAGTGTCCGGTGGAAACCCACGCAGACACGGGGAGAATGTGCAGACTCTGCACAGACAGTGACCCAAGCCGGGAATTGAACCCAAGTCCCTGGTGCTGTGAGGCAGCAGTGCTAACTACCGTGCCACTGTGACGCCCTTCAGCTAGCTTCTTCCCCTGTACCAAGGAGAAACCAATTCCTACAGGGTCAAAAATTTGGAAAAGGTAAAGGAGTACCTCCCACCCACTCCTCACTGAACCTCTTCAGCTCACCACATTCTGTTGAAAGCTTTTAGAAACAATAATGTCACAAATGTGTAGTGCTATCATGGGCTTTGTTAAAAAAAAAACTAACTATTTTTCAAGTGGGGACAATGAGCCTTTAAAAAGGGCTGCCAAAGGTAGCCTGACCTTTTACACTGCAACATTTGTCAAGCTTCTGACAGTTCCAAGAGGATTGCAAACAAACATGCCCAGATATGTGAAAACATTTGAAGTTCAATGTGCATTTCCACATGGGTAAACAGAATCATACTGACAATGGCTTCCCTGGAGATGTGAATAGTTCTTTCCTATCTCACCAAAGCTGGAAGAATGGGAGCCAGTTAAAGAACAAAGAACAATACAGCACAGGAACAGGCCCTTCGGCCCTCCAAGCCCGCGCCGCTCCCTGGTCCAAACTAGACCATTCTTTTGTATCCCTCCATTCCCACTCCGTTCATGTGGCTATCTAGATAAGTCTTAAACGTTCCCAGTGTATCCGCCTCCATCACCTTGCCTGGAAGCGCATTCCAGGCCCCCACCACCCTCTGTGTAAAATACGTCCTTCTGATATCCGTGTTAAACCTCCCCCCCCCCCCTCACCTTGAACCTATGACCCCTCGTGAACATCACCACCGACCTGGGAAAAAGCTTCCCACCGGTCACCCTATTTATGCCTTTCATAATTTTATACACCTCTATTAGGTCACCCCTCATCCTCCGTCTTTCCAGTGAGAACAAGCCCAGTTTACCCAATCTCTCCTCATAACTAAGCCCTTCCATACCAGGCAACATCCTGGTAAACCTCCTCTGCACTCTCTCTAAAGCCTCCACGTCCTTCTGGTAGTGTGGTGACCAGAACTGGGCGCAGTATTCCAAATGCGGTCGAACCAACGTTCTATACAACTGCAACATCAGACCCCAACTTTTATACTCTATGCTCCGTCCTATAAAGGCAAGCATGCCATATGCCTTATTCACTACCTTCTCCACCTGTGACGTCACCTTCAAGGATCTGTGGACTTGCACACCCAGGTCCCTCTGCGTATCTACACCCTTTATGGTTTTGCCATTTATCGTATAGCTCCTCCCTACATGAGTTCTACCAAAATGCATCACTTCGCATTTATCTGGATTGAACTCCATCTGCCATTTCTTTGCCCAAATTTCCAGCCTATCTATATCCTTCTGTAGCCTCTGACAATGTTCCTCACTATCTGCAAGTCCAGCCATTTTCGTGTCGTCCGCAAACTTACTGATCACCCCAGTTACACCTTCTTCCAGATCATTTATATAAATCACAAACAGCAGAGGTCCCAATACAGAGCCCTGCGGAACACCACTAGTCACAGGCCTCCAGCCAGAAAAAGACCCTTCCACCCTCTGTCTTCTGTGACCAAGCCAGTTCGCCACCCATCTAGCCACCTCCCCCTTTATCCCATGAGAGCCAACCTTTTGCACCAACCTACCATGAGGGACTTTGTCAAACGCTTGACTAAAGTCCATATAGACGACATCCACGGCCCTTCCCTCGTCAACCATTCTAGTCACTTCTTCAAAAAGCTCCACCAGGTTAGTGAGGCATGACCTCCCTCTCACAAAACCATGCTGACTATCGTTAATGAGTTTATTCCTTTCTAAATGTGCATACATCCTATCTCTAAGAATCCTCTCCAACACCTTCCCGACCACGGACGTCAAGCTCATCGGCCTATAATTTTCCGGGTTATCCTTCCTACCCTTCTTAAATAACGGGACCACATTAGCTATCCTCCAATCCTCTGGGACCTCACCTGTGTCCAGTGACGAGACAAAGATTTGCATCAGAGGCCCAGCGATTTCATCTCTCGTCTGAGATGAAATCGCTGGGCTGAGACATTTAAACGGTCACTTACCTTGGCCAAAAGGCAATGGATGAGATTATTCCCCCAGACCTGGGCTAATCCAATACCTAACAAGCATCATCTGATAATTGGGGATAGCAGCCATTTTTAGTTTTGAACTGTATATGAACAGCCATTTATGTGCAGAGTATTGAAGAGACCTCTGGAAAACAGCCACCAGCCCACAGCTCTCAGCTGAAGTGAACCGCACATGAGGACTCGGTTTATCTCTGCCACTGGAAATCACAAAGGAAGTTATCCAGAAATCACTGGCCTGCTGAGAAAGGAATCCAGGCAGTCTTCAAGTGCCACGCACAAGGAACCAATAAAATAAGGGGACCTTCACTTTGTACCTCCACCTCTCCTGACCCAAAGTTGCTGAGTCCACCTGCAAACGCAACCTCTGACTATTCAACTACTGAAGCCATCACAACTCTTCAACTTACAACCCTTCAGTCTGGACAGTTCACACTTCAACTCCAAGCCTGCAACAACATCTTCACGGACTGAACTGAATTTCAGCTTTATTAAGTATCTTTTATCCTTATCTTTGTACGTATTTCATGGAGTAACTTTATTTACTTTTACTGATGTAATCAACAGCACTGTTTTGTAATAACCTTTTCTGGCTTAGGACTAAAGCTTTGATGCTGGGTTATTTTTCAACTGAACCACTCAAATTAAAAGGGGGCCACATACACACAAATTTTAGCCCTTGTCCACTGAGGAAACACCTTTTACACGGGGTGGTAGTGATCTGGGATAAAATTAAGAGTCCTTTGGACAAATGTGGATGAATTACAGAAAATCAGCAAGGAATTGATAAAGGAAAATCATGTCAAACTAATTTGATTGTCGATCAGATAGCTCCTTTCATAGCCACCCAGTCCTGAAATTCTGGACACCACATTAGCAATGTGTACCATATAAGATGCACAGCGTGCAACTCGCCAAGACTCCTTTAATAGCACCTTCAACATCACAACCTTGTCTACTCTTATGACCTCAGATATCAGATGCTGAGCAAATCAAATCCCAGAGCGAAACTTGGTTTACAGACCATACCCTTTTTTGTATTCTGAAAACGAGAAGAAACATATTGATCTATAAAGAAGTTCAGTAACACTTTTGGATTTTAAAAATGGTAAGTAAAAGGCTTATTAACAAGAAAAGAAAACTTAAGCACGCAAGATTACAGTCACACAGTTAACATTAGTCTTATAAAACATACCTCCCAAAAGACTCCCTGTTTGGTCAGACCCACAAGTGAGCACCTTCCAAGCAACATTCCCTAATAAATACTTAACTATAAAAATCCAATATCACCCAAGACAAATATGCTGTTGCTTTAACAAAGGGAAAGCATTATAAATTACATATCAACTAATGAACAAAGAACATTACAGCACAGGAACAGGCCCTTCGGCCCTCCAAGCTCGCACCGACCATGCTGCCTGACTTAACTAAAACCCCCTACGCTTTCAGGGACCATATCTCTCTATTCCCATCTCATTCACGTACTTGTCAAAATGCCCCTTAAAAGTCATTACCATATCCGTTTCCACTACCTCCCCCGGCAACGAGTTCCAGGCACCCACTACTCTCTGTGTAAAAAATCTGCCTCGTACATCTCCTTTAAACCTTGCCCCTCGCACCTTAAACCTGTGCCCTCTAGTAATTGACTCTTCCACCCTGGGAAAAAGCTTCTGACTATCCACTCTGTCCATGCCTCTCATAATCTTGTAGACTTCTATCAGGTCTCCCCTCAACCTCCGTCGCTCCAGTGAGAACAAACCAAGTTTCTCCAACCTCTCCTCATAGCTAATGCCCTCCATACCAGGCAACATCATGGTAAATCTTTTCTGTACCCTCTCCAAAGCCTCCACATCCTTCTGGTAGTGTGGCAACCAGAATTGAACACTATATTCCAAGTGCGGCCTCACTAAGGTTCTATGAAGTGTCAACATGACTTGCCAATTTTTAAACTCAATGCCCCGGCCGATGAAGGCAAGCATGTCGTATGCCTTCTTGACTACCCTCTCCACCTGCATTGCCACTTTCAGTGACCTGTGTACCTGTACACCCAGATCCCTTTGCCTATCAATACTCTTAAGGGTTCTGCCATTTACTGTATATTTCCTATCTGTATTAGACCTTCCAAAATGCATTACCTCACATTTGTCCGGATTAAACTCCATCTGCCATCTCTCCGCCCAAGTCTCCAACCGATCTATATCCTGCTGTATCCTCTGATGGTCCTCATCGCTATCCACAAATCCACCAACCTTTGTGTCGTCCGCAAACTTACTAATCAATCCAGTTACATTTTCCTCCAAATCATTTATATATATTACAAACAGCAAAGGTCCCAGCACTGATCCCTGAGGAACACCATTTGTCACAGCCCTCCATTCAGAAATGCACCCTTCCACTGCTACCCTCTGTCTTCTTTGACCGATGTGGAGATGCCGGCGTTGGACTGGGGTAAGCACAGTAAGAAGTCTCACAACACCAGGTTAAAGTCCAACAGGTTTATTTGGTAGCAAATACCATAAGCTTTCGGAGCTTGCTGCTCCTTCGTCAGATGGAGTGGTCTTTGATGAATGAAGTTCTTTGACCGAGCCAGTTTTGTCTCCACCGTGCCAGCTCACCTCTGATCCCATGCGACTTCACCTTCTGCATCAGTCTGCCATGAGGGATCTTCACAGTAAGAAGTTTAACAACACCAGGTTAAAGTCCAACAGGTTTATTTGGTAGCAAAAGCCACACAAGCTTTCGAGGCTCTGAGCCCCTTCTTCAGGTGAGTGGGAATTCTGTTCACAAACAGAACTTATAAGACACAGACTCAATTTACATGAATAATGGTTGGAATGCGAATACTTACAACTAATCCAGTCTTTAAGAAACAAAACAATGGGAGTGGAGAGAGCATCAAGACAGGCTAAAAAGATGTGTATTGTCTCCAGACAAGACAGCCAGTGAAACTCTGCAGGTCCACGCAACTGTGGGAGTTACAAATAGTGTGACATAAATTCTGATTCTAGGATCGCATGATAAAGACTCAGGAGGAAAAAAGCAGAAATATTTATGTGAAATAGTGTGACATAAACCCAATATCCCGGTTGAGGCCGTCCTTGTGTGTGCGGAACCATTGTCACTCCCATTGTTTTGTTTCTTAAAGACTGGATTAGTTGTAAGTATTCGCATTCCAACCATTATTCATGTAAATTGAGTCTGTGTCTTATAAGTTCTGTTTGTGAACAGAATTCCCACTCACCTGAAGAAGGGGCTCAGAGCCTCGAAAGCTTGTGTGGCTTTTGCTACCAAATAAACCTGTTGGACTTTAACCTGGTGTTGTTAAACTTCTTACTGTGTTTACCCCAGTCCAACGCCGGCATCTCCACATCATGAGGGATCTTGCCAAAGGCCTTACTGAAATCCATGTAGACAACATCCACTGCCCTACCCTCATCAATCATCTTTGTCACTTCCTGGAAAAACTCGATCAAGTTCGTGAGACACGACCTCCCCTTCACAAAACCATGTTGCCTCTCACTAATACGTCCACTTATTTCCAAGTAGGAATAAATCCTGTCTCGAAGAATCCTCTCCAATAATTTCCCTACCACTGATGTAAGGCTCACCGGCCTGTAATTACCTGGATTATTCTTGCTACCCTTCTTAAACAAAGGAACAACATTGGCTATTCTCCAATCCTCTGGGACCTCCCCTGTAAGAGTTTTAACAACACCAGGTTAAAGTCCAACAGGTTTATTTGGTAGCAAATGCCATTAGCTTTCAGAGCGCTGCTCCTTCGTCAGATGGAGTGGAAATGTGCTCTCAAACAGGGCACAGAGACACAAAATCAAGTTACAGAATACCGATTAGAATGCGAATCTCTACAGCCAATCAGGTCTTAAAGATACAGACAATGTGAGTGGAGGGAGCATTAAGCACAGGTTAAAGAGATGTGTATTGTCTCCAGACAGGACAGCCAGTGAGATTCTGCAAGTCCAGGAGGCAAGCTGTGGGGGTTACTGATAGTGTGACATAAAGCCAACATCCCGGTTTAGGCCGTCCTCATGTGTGCGGAACTTGGCTATCAGTTTCTGCTCAGCGACTCTGCAGCAAACTACCCAGCCTTCAGGAGAACAGTGACCACGACACCACACAACCCTGCCACAGCAACCTCTGCAAGACGTGCCGGATCATCGACACGGATGCCATCATCTCACGTGAGAACACCATCTACCAGGTACACGGTACCTACTCTTGCAACTCGGCCAACGTTGTCTACCTGATACGCTGCAGGAAAGGATGTCCCGAGGCATGGTACATTGGGGAAACCATGCAGACGCTACGACAACGGATGAATGAACACCGCTCGACAATCACTAGGCAAGACTGTTCTCTTCCTGTGGGGGAGCACTTCAGCGGTCACGGGCATTCAGCCTCTGATCTTCGGGTAAGCGTTCTCCAAGGCGGCCTTCACGACACACGACAGCACAGAGTCGCTGAGCAGAAACTGATAGCCAAGTTCCGCACACATGAGGACGGCCTAAACTGGGATGTTGGCTTTATGTCACATTATCAGTAACCCCCACAGCTTGCCCCCTGGACTTGCAGAATCTCACTGGCTGTCCTGTCTGGAGACAATACACATCTCTTTAATCTGTGCTTAATGCTCCCTCCACCCACATTGTCTGTATCTTTAAGACCTGGTTGGCTGTAGAGATTCGCATTCTAATCAGTATTTTGCAACTTGATTTTGTGTCTCTGTGCCCTGTTTGAGAGCACATTTCTACTCCATCTGACGAAGGAGCAGCGCTCCGAAAGCCAATGGCATTTGCTACCAAATAAACCTGTTGGACTTTAACCTGGTGTTGTTAAAACTCTTACTGTGCTTATCCCAGTCCAATGCCGGCATCTCCACATCATGACCTCCCCTGTAGCCAGTGAGGATACAAAGATCTCTCTCAAGGCCCCAGCAATTTCCTCCCTTGCCTCTCTCAGTATTCTGGGATATATCCCATCAGGCCCTGGAGACTCGTCTACCTTGATGTTTCTCAAGAACCCCAATACCACCTCCTTTTTGACCTCAACATGACTCAAACTATCTACACATCCTTTCCCAGACTCATCATCCACCAGATTCTTCTCTTTGGTGAATACTGACGCAAAGTACTCATTTAATACCTCGCCCATTTCCTCTGGCTCCACGCATAGATTCCCTCCCTTGTCCTTGAGTGGGCCAACCCTCTCCCTGGCTACTCTCTTGCTCTTTATATATGTGTAAAAAGCCTTGGAATTTTCCTTAATCCTGCTGACCAATGCTTTTTCATGACCCCTTTTAGCCCTTCTTACTCCTTGCTTAAGTGTCTTTCTACTTTCCTTGTATTCCACACTTGCTTCGTGTGTTCCCAGCCTCCTAGCTTTGACAAATGCTTCCTTTTTCTCTTTGACTAGGCTCACAATATCTCTCGTTATCCAAGGTTCCCAAAACTTGCCATTCTTATCCTTCATCCTTACAGGAATGTGCCGGTCCTGAATCCCTATCAACTTACAGTTGAAAGCCTCCCACATGCCAGATGTTGATTTGCCCTCAAACCTCTGCCCCAATCTACATTCTTCAGTTCCTGCCTAATATTGTTGTAATTAGCCTTCCCCCAATTTAGCACCTTAACTTGAGGACTAAACTTATCTTTATCCATCAGTACCTTAAAGCTTACCGAATTGTGGTCACTGTTCCTGAACTGCTCCCCTACTGAAACATCGACCACCTGGCCAGGCTCATTCCCCAATACCAGGTTCAGTATGGCCCCTTCCCTAGTTGGACTATCTACATACTGTTTCAGGAAGCCCTCCTGAATGCTCCTTACAAACTCTGCCCCATCCACGCCCCTAGCACTAAGTGAGTCCCAGTCAATTTGGGGAAATTAAAATCTCCCACCACAACAACCCTGTTACTTTTACACCTTGCTAAAATCTGCCTACACATCTGTTCCTCAATCTCCCGCTGGCAGTTGGGTGGCCTATAGTAAACCCCAACATTGTGACTACACCTTTCCTATTCCTGAGCTCTACCCATATTGCCTCGCTGTATGAGCCCTCCGAGGTGTCCTCCCGGAGTACAGCTGTGATATTCTCCTTAACAAGTAGTGCAACTCCCCCACCCCTTTTACATCCCCCTCTATCCTGCCTGAAACATCTATATCCTGGAATGTTAAGCTGCCAATCCTGTCCTGTCCTTAACCAAGTCTCTGTAATGGCAACTACATCATAGTTCCTGGTACTAATCTCGCTCTAAGTTCATCTGCCTAACCTGTTACACTTCTTGCATTGAAACAAATGCACTTCAGTCCACCAGACCCTCTCTGAATTGCAATCCCACCTTGCCTACTGTTTCTCTGAGTCTTACTGGCCCTACTCTCTCGTTGTCAGGGAAACAATTGGACCTCTCAGGGACAAAAGTGGGGAATTATGCTTAGAGCCCAAAGAAGTTGGGGAGATCCTAAATTAATACTTAGCGTCAGTATTCACAAAGGAGAGGGATGCGTTGACTGGGAGTGTCTCGGAGGGGAGTGTTGACCCGTTGGAGAAAATCTCCATTACAAGGGAGCAGGTGTTAGGTTTTTTAGGGAATATAAAGACTGACAAATCCCCAGGGCCTGATGGAATCTATCCCAGGCTGCTCAGGGAGACGAGAGATGAAATCGCTGGGCCTCTGATGCAAATCTTTGTCTCGTCATTGGACACAAGTGAGGTCCCAGAGGATTGGAGGATAGCTAATGTGGTCCCGTTATTTAAGAAGAGTAGGAAGGATAACCCGGGAAATTATAGGCTGGTGAGCTTGACGTCGGTGGTCGGGAAGTTGTTGGAGAGGATTCTTAGGGATAGGATGTATGCGCATTTAGAAAGGAATAAACTCATTCACGATAGTCAGCATGGTTTTGTGAGAGGGAGGTCATGCCTCACTAACCTGGAGGAGTTTTTTGAAGAAGTGACTAGAATGGTTGATGAGGGAAGGGCTGTGGATGTCGTCTATATGGACTTTAGTAAAGCGTTTGACAAAGTCCCTCATGGTAGGTTGGTGCAAAAGGTTGGATCTCATGGGATAAAGGGGGAGGTGGCTAGATGGGTGGAGAACTGGCTTGGTCACAGAAGACAGAGGGTGGTAGTGGAAGGGTCTTTTTCCGGCTGGATGCCTGTGACTAGTGGTGTTCCGCAGGGCTCTGTATTGGGACCTCTGCTGTTTGTGATTTATATAAACGATCTGGAAGAAGGTGTAACTGGGGTGATCAGTAAGTTTGCGGATGACAGGAAAATGGCTGGACTTGCAGATAGTGAAGAACATTGTCAGAGGCTACAGAAGGATATAGATAGGTTGGAAATTTGGGCAAAGAAATGGCAGATGGAGTTCAATCCAGATAAATGCGAAGTGATGCATTTTGGTAGAACTAACATAGGGGGAGCTATACGATAAATGGCAGAACCATAAAGGGTGTAGATACGCAGAGGGACCTGGGTGTGCAAGTCCACAGATCCTTGAAGGTGATGTCACAGGTGGAGAAGGTAGTGAAGAAGGCATATGGCATGCTTGCCTTTATAGGACGGGGCATAGAGTATAAGAGTTGGGGTCTGATGTTGCAGTTGTATAGAACGTTGGTTCGGCCGCATTTGGAATACTGCGCCCAGTTCTGGTCGCCACACTACCAGAAGGACGTGGAGGCTTTAGAGAGAGTGCAGAGGAGGTTTACCAGGATGTTGCCTGGTATGGAAGGGCTTAGTTATGAGGAGAGATTGGGTAAACTGGGGTTGTTCTCACTGGAAAGATGGAGGATGAGGGGTGACCGAATAGAGGTGTATAAAATTATGAAAGGCATAGATAGGGTGAATGATGGGAAGCTTTTTCCCAGGTCGGTGGTGACGTTCATGAGGGGTCATAGGTTCAAGGTGAGGTGGGGGGAGGTTTAACACGGATATCAGAAGGATGTATTTTACACAGAGGGTGGTGGGGGCCTGGAATGCGCTGCCGGGCAAGGTGGTGGAGGCGGACACACAGGGAACGTTTAAGACTTATCTAGATAGCCACATGAACGGAGTGGGAATGGAGGGATACAAAAGAACGGTCTAGTTTGGACCAGGGAGCTGCATGGGCTTGGAGGGCCGAAGGGCCTGTTCCTGTGCTGTATTGTTCTTTGTTCTCCTTCAGTGGTTCAGTTGTCATTGATAAGAGTTAATATACTTACCCATAGTCATCAATTAAATGAGATCCTAGAACAACCACTTTCAGATCAAAAAGATCTGGTTGTTCCTTGATGCCAAACATAATGGGAGCGAGCTTGGAATAATCGGCACGGTTGCAGGTGGCAACACAGATTCGCAGCTTCTTCCTGTTCTTATTTTTCTCCATGATTTCCTAATTTTCAAAAGCTTTATGGATCAATTTCTGAAAATAAACAGAAATGGGATTTATATAAATCTGCAGCACTGTGTCAAAAATTATTTAATGTGGTATGTACATTAGGTGGATTTGCCATGCTGAATTGCCCCTTAGTGCCCCAAGGTGTGTCGGTTAGGTGGATTAGCCATGGGAAATGTATGGGGTTACAGTGAAAGGGCAGGGGAGAGGGCCTGGGTAAGATACTCTGTGAGAGAGTTGGTGCAGACTGAACAGGCCAAATAGCCTCTTCCGCGCTGTAGGGATTCTATGTACTAAGAATGCATGCACGCTATTCCTCTATGCACCAAATAAGTTAAAAACAAGATATATTTATACAATAAACGTACAAAGCTAAATAGTGAGTGGACAATACAACCACATTTTATTACAGTGTTCTAAAAAGTTAAAAATTAAATTCTCCCCCCAGTCTCCCATCCATTGACTCTGTCTACACTTCCCATAGGTGATTTGGAGTTGGGGACCAAGTGTAGTGTGTCAAAATTCACAGATGACGCTAAGATGGGTGGAAGAGCAAAGTGTTCAGAGGACGCTGAAAGTCTGCAAAGGGATATAGATAATCTAAGTGAGTGGGCGAGGGTCTGGCAGATGGAGTACAATGTTGGTAAATGTGAGGTCATCCATTTTGGTAGGAATAACAGCAAAATGGACTATTATTTAAATGGTAAAAAATTGCAGCATGCTGCTGGGCAGAGGGACCTGGGTGTCCTTGTGCAGGAATCTCAAGGAGTTGGTTTGCAGGTGCAGCAGGTAATTAAGAAGGCAAATGGAATTTTGTCCTTCATTGCGAGAGGGATGGAGTTTAAAAACAGCGAGATTATGTTGCAGCTGTATAAGGTGCTGGTGAGGCCACACCTGGAGTACTGTGTACAGTTTTGGTCTCCTTACTTGAGAAAGGGTATACTGGCACTGGAGGGGGTGCAGAGAAGATTCACTAGGTTGATTCCGGAGTTGAGAGGGTTGGCTTATGAGGAGACACTGAGTAGACTGGGGCTATACTCATTGGAATTCAGAAGAATGAGGGGAGATCTTATAGAAACATGTAAGATTATGAAGGGAATAAATAAGATAGAAGCAGGGAAGTTGTTTCCACTGGCGGGTGAAACTAGAACTGGGGGGGCATGGCCTCAAAATAAGGGGAAGCAGATTTAGGACTGAGTTGAGGAGGAACTTCACACAAAGGGTTGTGAATCTGTGGAATTCCCTGCTCAGTGAAGCAGTTGAGGCTACCTCATTGAATGTTTTTAAGGCAAGGATAGCTAAATGTTTGAACAGTAAAGGAATTAAGGGTTATGGTGAGCGGGCGGGTAAGTGGAGCTGAGTTCACAAAAAGATCTTATTGAATGGCGGAGCAGGCTCGAGGGGCCAGATGGCCTACTCCTGCTCCCAGTTCTTATGTTCCCGCTGCCTCGGCAAAGCAGCCGGCATAATTAAGGACCCCACGCATCCCGGACATTCTCTCTTCCACCTTCTTCCTTCGGGAAAAAGATACAAAAGTCTGAAGTCACGTACCAACCGACTCAAGGACAGCTTCTTCCCTGCTGCTGTCAGACTTTTGAATGGACCTAGCTTGCATTAAGTTGATCTTTCCCTACACCCTAACTATGACTGTAACACTATATTCTGCACTCTCTCGTTTCTTTCTCTATGAACGCTATGTTTTTGTCTGTATAGCGCGCAAGCAACAATACTTTTCACTGCAATACATGTGACAATAATAAATCAAATCACCCTCCCATTGGCAGAGCAGTCGAGATCTGGGGCACACTGATTTAAGGTAACTGGCAAAATGCCATGAGGAAAACCTTTTTTTAAAAACACAGAGTTAGGATCTGGAATGCGCTGCCTGAGAATGTCATGGAGGCAAATTCAATCCAGGTTTTCAAAGGGGAACTGGAATAGACCAGACCCCTTAACAGTTGATGAACTGTAGAAATCGAGAAATAATAGGCTTATAAGAAAGGTACTGCAATGATCATAGACATTTTATTTGTCATATAGTTTGGGAAAAAAAATCAAATTTGCAAAGGTAGCCTTGAAGATCAGTTTACAGAGTGTAATTGGGATAGTTCCTTAAAACAATATGTTCTGGAACCGCCCAGCGAACAGACTATTTTATAGAATCCTAGAATAGTTACAGCACAGGAGGTCATTTGGGCAGTCATATCTGTGCTGGCTCTCTGAAGGAACAATTCACCGAGAGTCACCTACCCGGTTATCTCTGTAACCCTTCACATTCTTCCTTTTCAGATAATAATCCAATTCCTTCTTGAATCTGCCTCCACCACACTCTCAAACCGTATATTCCAGATCCTAACCATTCACTGTGTGAACTCATTTTGACATTGCTTCTTTTGCCAATTACCTTAAATCTGTGCCCTCTAGTTCTCCATCCTTCTAACAGTGGGAACAGTTTCTCCCTATCTACTCAATTGAGATTAATTAATAATATAATAGTAAATTAGATCCTCTGGTCCCAGAGGTGGTCGAGATGCTGGCGTTGGACTGGGGTAAACACAGTAAGAGTTTTAACAACACCAGGTTAAAGTCCAACAGGTTTATTTGGTAGCAAACACCATTAGCTTTGCTCCGAAAGCTCATGATTCCAAATAAACCTGTTGGACTTTAACCTGGTGTTGTTAAAACTCTTACTGGGGAGGTCCCAGAGGATTGGAGAATAGCCAATGTTGTTCCTTTGTTTAAGAAGGGTAGCAAGAATAATCCAGGTAATTACAGGCCGGTGAGCCTTGTATCAATGGTAGGGAAATTATTGGAGAGGATTCTTCGAGACAGGATCTACTCCCACTTGGAAATAAGTGGACGTATTAGTGAGGGGCAACATGGTTTTGTGAAGGGGAGGTCGTGTCTCATGAACTTGATTGAGTTTTTTGAGGAAGTGACGAAGGTGATTGATGAGGGTAGGGCAGTGGATGTTGTCTACATGGACTTCAGTAAGGCCTTTGACAAGATCCCTCATGGCAGACTGGTGCAGAAGGTGAAGTCGCATGGGATCAGAGGTGAGCTGGCAAGGTGGAACACAAAACTGGCTCGGTCAAAGAAGACAGAGGGTAGCAGTGGAATTTCTGTGTATTTCTGAATGGACGGCTGTGACAAGTGGTGTTCCTCAGGGATCAGTGCTGGGACCTTTGCTGTTTGTAATATATATATATATATAAATGATTTGGAGGAAAATGTAACTGGATCGATTAGTAAGTTTGCGGATGACAAACATTGTTCCACTGGAGCAAGCAGAGAGGGAGTGATTGGAGGCAGGAGTGCTGGTGAGAGATTGATTGAATTATTTATTTATTTAATTAGTCAGCTAGTGTGTGTTTTTTTTTTGGCCTTTACTTTTGTAGTAGTATTTTTCTTAAGTTTAAAGTGAAAACCGGAAGTGGGCTGCTAAGGAGTCTGGGAAAGGTTTTTAAAGCGCGTGAAGTATAAAAGGTAGGCTGCAGTATACAGCGGGCAGCGTCGGGAGCGGGCAGTGTAGTGTGTGAGCTATAAGGGCTTTGGCTCACAGGGCTTCGGGGGAAAGGGCGAGTAGGGGTGAGTTTAATTCATTTGTGCTGTTTCTACCTGGTACTGGCAAGGTATCTAGAGGGGATGGGTGTGCAGGCAGTGCTATGTTCCTCTTGAACTATGTTTGAGGTGAGGGACGATGACAGTGTCCCTGCTGATTACACCTGTGGGAAGTGCACCCATCTGCAGCTCCTCCAAAACCGTGTTAGGGAACTGGAGCTGGATGAACTTAGGATCATTAGGGACGCAGAGGTGGCCATAGACAGAAGCTTGAGGGATACAGTTACTCCGAGGAATGAAAACAGATGGGTGACGGTGAGAGGGGCTGGGAGGGAGCAGTCCGTGCAGGGATCCCCGGTGGTCGTTCTCCTTGGCAACAAGTATTCCGCTTTGGATACGGTTGAGGGGGACGACATACCAGTGGTGAGCTGCAGTGAGCGGATCTCCAGCACTGTGTCCGTCTCTGTGGCTCGGGAGGGTAAGGGGGAGAGCGGGAGGGCAATAGTTATTGGGGACTCGTTAGTTAGAGGGATAGATAGGAGGTTCTATGGCAGCAAAAGAGACTCACGGATGGTATGTTGTCTACCGGATGCCAAGGTCCGTGACGTCTCAGACCGTGTTTTCCGGATTCTTAAGGGGGAGGGGAAAACAGTCACAAGTCGTGGTACACATTGGTACCAACGACATAGGTAAGAGAAGGGACGGGGATTTAAAACAGGAATTTCGGGAGCTGGGCTGGAAGCTGAGAGCCAAGACAAAACATGTGGTCATCTCTGGTACGCTACCGGTGCCACGTGATAGCGAGTTGAGGAACAGGGAGAGAGTGCACTTAAACATGTGGTTGCAGGGATGGTGTAGGAAGGAGGGTTTCAGATACGTGGATAATTGGAACACATTCTGGGGAAGGTGGGACCTGTACAAACAGGACGGGGTGCACCTGAACCAGAGGGGCACCAATATCCTGGGAGGGAAATTTGATACGGCTCTTCAGGAGGGTTTAAACTAATTTGTCAGGGGAGTGGGAAAAGGAGTTGTAGTCCAGAAGTCAGTGTTGAGGGTGGTGAGGTATTGGGGAAGGTATCAGGGTCAAGGGTGGGTACCGGTAGACAGGAAGGTGGGTTGAAGTGTGTCTACTTCAATGCAAGGAGCATCCGGAACAAGGTAGATGAACTTGGGGCGTTGTTAGGAGTTTACTATAGGCCCCCAAATAGTAATAGAGATGTGGAGGAAGAAATTGCTAAGCAGATTATGGATATGTGTGGGGGTCACAGGGTAGTTGTCATGGGGGACTTTAACTTTCCAAATATTGATTGGAACCTTTGTAGGTTGAATAGTTCGGATGGGGCAGTTTTTGTGCAGTGTGTGCAGGAGGGTTTCCTGACACAATATGTGGATAGGCTGACAAGTGGTGAGGCCACATTGGATTTGGTACTGGGAAATGAACCGGGCCAAGTGTTAGATTTGGTTGTGGGAGAGCACTTTGGAGATAGTGACCACAATTCGGTGTCTTTTGTTATTGCAATAGAGAGGGATAGGGCCGTACGGCAGGGAAAGGTTTACAATTGGGGGAGAGGTAATTATGATGCGATTAGGCAAGAATTAGGGGGCATAAGTTGGGAACAGAAACTGTCAGGGAAAGGCACTAATGAAAAGTGGAACTTTTTCAAGGAACAAATACTGGGTGTCCTTGATAGGTATGTCCCTGTCAGGCAGGGAGGAAATGGCCGAGTGAGGGAACCATGGTTCACGAAAGAGGTGGAATGTCTTGTGAAAAGGAAGAGGGAAGCTTATGTAGGGATGAGGAAACAAGGTTCAGATGGCTCGATTGAGGGTTACAAGTTAGCAAGGAATGAGCTGAAAAAGGGGCTTAGGAGAGCTAGGAGGGGACATGAGAAGTCCTTGGCGGGTCGGATCAAGGAAAACCCCAAGGCTTTTTACTCTTATGTGAGGAATAAAAGAATGACCAGGGTGAGGTTAGGGCCGGTCAAGGACAGTAGTGGGAACTTGTGTATGGAGTCAGTAGAGATAGGCGAGGTGATGAATGAATACTTTTCTTCAGTGTTCACCAAGGAGAGGGGCCATGTTTTTGAGGAAGAGAAGGTGTTACAGGCTAATAGGCTGGAGGAAATAGATGTTCAGAGGGAGGATGTCCTGGCAGTTTTGAATAAACTGAAGGTCGATAAGTCCCCTGGGCCTGATGAAATGTATCCTAGGATTCTTTGGGAGGCAAGGGATGAGATTGCAGAGCCTTTGGCTTTGATCTTTGGGTCCTCGCTGTCCACAGGGATGGTGCCAGAGGACTGGAGAACGGCGAATGTTGTTCCTCTGTTTAAGAAAGGGAATAGAAATGACCCTGGTAATTATAGACCGGTTAGTCTTACTTCGGTGGTTGGTAAATTGATGGAAAAGGTCCTTAGGGATGGGATTTACGGCCAATTAGAAAGATGCGGAATAATCCGGGATAGTCAGCACGGATTCGTGAAGGGCAAGTCGTGCCTCACAAATTTGATTGAATTTTTTGAGGAGGTAACTAGGTGTGTTGATGAAGGTAGGGCAGTTGATGTCATATACATGGATTTTAGTAAGGCGTTTGATAAGGTCCCCCATGGTCGGCTTATGATGAAAGTGAGGAGGTGTGGGATAGAGGGAAAGTTGGCCGATTGAATAGGTAACTGGCTGTCTGATCGAAGACAGAGGGTGGTGGTGGATGGAAAATTTTCGGACTGGAGGCAGGTTGCTAGCGGAGTGCTGCAGGGATCAGTGCTTGGTCCTCTGCTCTTTGTGATTTTTATTAATGACTTAGAGGAGGGGGCTGAAGGGTGGATCAGTAAATTTGCTGATGACACCAAGATTGGTGGAGTAGTGGATGAGGTGGAGGGCTGTTGTAGGCTGCAAAGAGACATAGATAGGATGCAAAGCTGGGCTGAAAAATGGCAAATGGAGTTTAACCCTGATAAATGTGAGGTGATTCATTTTGGTAGGACTAATTTAAATGTGGATTATAGGGTCAAAGGTAGGGTTCTGAAGACTGTGGAGGAACAGAGAGATCTTGGGGTCCATATCCACAGATCTCTAAAGGTTGCCACTCAAGTGGATAGAGCTGTGAAGAAGGCCTATAGTGTGTTAGCTTTTATTAACAGGGGGTTGGAGTTTAAGAGCCGTGGGGTTATGCTGCAACTGTACAGGACCTTGGTGAGACCACATTTGGAATATTGTGTGCAGTTCTGGTCACCTCACTATAAGAAGGATGTGGAAGCGCTGGAAAGAGTGCAGAGGAGATTTACCAGGATGCTGCCTGGTTTGGAGTGTCGGTCTTATGAGGAAAGGTTGAGGGAGCTGGGGCTGTTCTCTCTGGAGCGGAGGAGGCTGAGGGGAGACTTAATAGAGGTGTATAAAATGATGAAGGGGATAGATCGAGTGAACGTTCAAAGACTATTTCCTCGGGTGGATGGAGCTATTACAAGGGGGCATAACTATAGGGTTCATGGTGGGAGATATAGGAAGGATAACAGAGGTAGGTTCTTTACGCAGAGAGTGGTTGGGGTGTGGAATGGACTGCCTGCAGTGATAGTGGAATCAGACACTTTAGGAACATTCAAGCGGTTATTGGATAGGCACATGGAGCACACCAGGATGATAGGGAGTGGGATGGCTTGATCTTGGTTTCAGATAAAGCTCGGCACAACATCGTGGGCCGAAGGGCCTGTTCTGTGCTGTACTGTTCTATGTTCTATGACACAAAGGTTGGTGGATTTACGGATAGCGATGAGGACCATCAGAGGATACAGCAGGATATAGATTAGTTGGAGTCTTGGGCAGCGAGATGGCAGAGGGAGTTTAATCCGGACAAATGTGAGGTAATGCATTTTGGAAGGTCTAATACAGATAGGAAATATACAGTAAATGACAGAACCCTTAAGAGTATTGATAGGCAAAGGGATCTGGGTGTACAGGTACACAGGTCACTGAAAGTGGCAATGAAGGTGGAGAAGGTAGTCAAGAAGGCATACGGCATACTTGCCTTCATCAGCCGGGGTATTGAGTTTAAAAATTGGCAAGTCACGTTGCAACATTATAGAACCTTAGTTAGGCCGCACTTGGAATATAGTGTTCAATTCTGGTTGCCACACTACCAGAAGAATGTGGAGGCTTTGGAGAGGGTACAGAAAAGATTTACCAGGATGTTGCCTGATATGGAGGGCATTGGCTATGAGAAGAGGTTGGAGAAACTTGGTTTGTTCTCACTGGAGTGACAGAGGTCTAGGGGAGATCTGATAGAAGTCTACAAGATTATGGGAGGCATGGACAGAGTGGATAGTCAGAAGCTTTTTCCCAGGGTGGAAGTGTCAATTATTAGGGGGCATAGGTTGAAGGGGCGAGGGGCAAGGTTTAAAGGAGATGTACGAGGCAGATTTTTTACACAGAGAGTAGTGGGTGCGTGGAACTCGTTGCCGGGGGAGTTATTGGACGCTGATACGGTCCTGACTTTTAAGAGCATCTTGACAAGAACATGAATAGGATGGGAATAGAGGGATATGGTCCCTGGAAGGATAGAGGGTTTTAGTTAAGTCAGGGCTGGACAGACTGTAGGGTCGAGAACAAGTGGTCACAATCTCAGGAAATGGGGTAGGCCATTTAGGACTGAGATGAGGAGAATTTCTTTCACTCGAAAGATGGTAAAGTTCTTGACAACTTTATTAGAGTTCTTGACAATGTAACAAGCAAAATGGATAAAGGCAAGTTGATAGACGTCATGCATTTGGATATCCAAAAGGCATTTGATAATGTGCCAAATAAAAAATTTATTGCACAAACATTTATGATGCCGGAGGTGATATATTAGCATGGATAGAGGATTGGTTAGACAATGGGAAACACTCAGAAAACATGAGTACTTTTCAGCTGCAAAATCATAACGAGTGAGGAACCAGAGATCAGAGCCCAAGGCCACAACTATTTATAATCCCTCCCGCCTCCCTATTTCCAAGCCTGGTGATCACCCATCCACCCCCGGGCTGGCACCCCTAGGCTGGGTCATCTAATCCTCCTGCCCCTCCCTCCCCGGGTCATACAATTATACAGTGCAGAAGAGACTCTTTGGTCCATTGAGTCTGCACTGACACGTGAGAAACACCTGATCTCCCACCTAATCCCATTTATCAACACTTGGTCCATAGCCCTGAATGTTATGACGTGCAAAGTGCTCATGCAGTTTCTTTTTAAAGGATGTGAGGCAACCCTCCTCCACCACCCTCCCAAGCAGCACATTCCAGACCGTCACCACCCTCTGGGTTTCTCCTCAGTACTAAGCTGTGACCTCACTAAAGTTCAATACAGTTCCAACATGACTTCCCTGCTTTTGTAATCTGTGCCTTGATTGATAAATGCAAGTGTCCCATATGCCTTTTTCACCACCCCACTAACATGCCCTTCGGTCTTCAAAGATCCATGGACAAACACGCCAAGGTGGCTTTGTTCCTCACAACTTCCTAGTGTCATGCTGTTCATTGAATACTTCCTTGACAAATTTCTCCTTCCAAAGTTTATCACCTCACACTTTTCAGGATTAAATTCCATCTGCCACTTATCTGCCCATTTGACTATTCCGGCTATATTCTCTTGTAGCCCAAGACACTCTGCTTCACTGTTAACCATCCGGCCAATCTTTGTGTCATCCACAAACTTACTAATCCTACCCCCCACAGTCATCTATGCCATTTATATAAATGACAAATAATAGTGACCCAGCACGGATCCCTGTGGTACGTCACTGGACACTGGCTTCCAGTCACTAATACAGTAAGTGTTTTAACAACACCAGGTTAAAGTCCAACAGGTTTATTTGGTAGCAAATGCCATTAGCTTTCGGAGCGCTGCTCCTTCGTCAGATGGAGTGGATATGTGCTCTCAAACGGGGGTGTCTCTGTGCCCTGTTTGAGAGCACATTTCCACTCCATCTGACGAAGGAGCAGCGCTCCGAAAGCTAATGGCATTTGCTACCAAATAAACCTTTTGGACTTTAACCTGGTGTTGTTAAAACTCTTACTGTGTTCACCCCAGTCCAACGCCGGCATCTCCACATCATTCCAGTCACTAAAGCAGCCTTCTGTCATCACTCTCTCTGCTATAACTGAGCCAATTTTGAATGCACTTTGTCAAATTACTCTGTATCCCACGTGAATTTACCTTCTTGACAAGATCCCACATGGGAGACTTGTAAAAGGTTGAAATCCATATAAACTACATCGACTGCACTACCCTCATCTGCACACCTGGTCACCTCCTCAAAATTCAATCCAATTTGTTAGGCATGAGCTCCCTCTGACGAAGCCATGCTGACTATCCCTGATCAAGCTTTGCCTCTCCAAGTGGAGATACTCTCCTTCAGAGATTTCTCTAATAGTTTCTCTACCACTGATGTGAGACTCACTGGTCTGTAGTTCCCTGGTTTATCTCTACAGCCCTTCTTAAATAGCAGAACCACGTTAGCTGTTGTCCGATCCTCCGATACCCCCCTTCCCCGGGCCACTGCCATCATCACCCCCTGCTCCGGGCTGGGTCACCCACCCCCACCCCGGGTCACTCACCCACCCCCCCCGGGTCACTCACTCACCCCCCCCCCCCCCAGGTCACTCACTCACCCACCCCCCCCCCCCCGGGTCACTCACCCACCCCCCCCCGGGTCACTCACTCACCCACCCCCCCCCCCCCCCCCCCCCCAGGTCACTCACTCACCCACCCCCCCCCCCACCCCCCCCCCGGGTCACTCACCCACCCCCCCCGGGTCACTCACTCACTCACACCCCCCCCCCCCGGTCACTCACTCACCCACCCCCCCCCCCCCCCCCCCCCGCCCCGCCCCCCCGGGTCACTCACTCACTCACTCCCCCCCGGGTCACCCACTCACTCACCCCCCCCCCCGGGACACCCACTCACTCACCCCCCCCCTCCCCCCCCCCCCGTCACTCACCCCCTCACCCCGGGTCACTCACCCCCCCCCCCCCCCCCCCCACCCCACCCCCCGGGTCACTCACTCACTCACACCCCCCCCCCCCGGTCACTCACTCACCCACCCCCCCCCCCGGTCACTCACTCACCCACCCCCCCCCCCGGTCACTCACTCACCCACCCCCCCCCCCACCCCCCCCGGGTCACTCACTCACCCACCCCCACCCCGGGTCACTCACTCACCCCCCCCCCCCGGGTCACTCACCCCCCCCCCCCCCCCCCCCCACCCCACCCCCCGGGTCACTCACTCACTCACACCCCCCCCCCCCGGTCACTCACTCACCCACCCCCCCCCCCCCCCCCCCCCCGGTCACTCACTCACCCACCCCCCCCCCGCCCCGCCCCGCCCCCCCGGGTCACTCACTCACTCACTCCCCCCCGGGTCACCCACTCACTCACCCCCCCCCCGGGACACCGACTCACTCACCCCCCCCCGGGACACCCACCCTCTCCCCGGGTCACTCACCCACCCCCCCCCCCCCCCCCCCCCCCACCCACCCCCCCCCCCCCCCACCCACCCCCCCCCCCCCCCCCCACCCACCCCCCCCCCCCCCACCCACCCCCCCCCCCCCCCCCACCCACCCCCCCCCCCCCCACCCACCCCCCCCCCCCCCCCCCACCCACCCCCACCCCCCCCCCCCACCCACCCACCCCCCCCCCCCCCCCCCACCCACCCCCCCCCCCCCCCACCCACCCCCCCCCCCCCCCCCCCACCCACCCCCCCCCCCCCCCCCCCCCACCCACCCCCCCCCCCCCCCACCCACCCCCCCCCCCCCCGGGTCACTCACTCACTCACTCCCCCCCGGGTCACCCACTCACCCCCCCCCCCCCCCCCCCCGTCACTCACCCCCTCCCCCCCCCCCCCGTCACTCACCCCCTCCCCCCCCCCCCGTCACTCACCCCCTCACCCCGGGTCACTCACCCTCTCTCCGGGACCGCTCCTTGCTGCTCCCTTACCTCCGCTCTGCTCTCCTTCAGTTGTCCATGTCTCCGTCCCACATTGCCTTCCCCCAGCCGCCACTCCTCCGGCTAATGGTTCCATCCGCCCAATCGGCAGACGTGATGACGTAGTGTGGGGCGGGTCCGTGCGTTGCCATGGTTCCGGCCGCTCGGGGGCGGGTCCGGGCGTTGCCATGGTTCCGGCCGCTCGGGGTCGGGTCCGCGCGTTGCCATGGTTACTGAGGCCTGCGGCCGTCGAGGCAGTGCGCTCTGGCCTGTGACCCAGGCGCCGAGCCCGGGGTGGATCCTCGGCCCCGACTCCCAGTTTAACACTGAAAATACGTCAGGAGATTTTAGGATGAGCAAAATCCCAATGGGGTTTTAAAGAGAGTTGGGCCAGGGAGGGAACTCCAGACTGTAGGACCTTTCCAGCTGAAGGCACATCCATGGATGGTGGAGCCATTAACATTGGGAATGCACAAGAAGGTCAGATTGGAGGAGTGCAGAATGTGAAGGGATGTATTAACAAGATGGAACTAAATGGTACATAAGCAATAGGAGGAGGCCATTCAGCCCTTCATACTTGCTCCACAATTCAGTCAGACTGTGGCTCTTGGCCTCAATTCCACTTTCCTGCCGACTCCCAGGAACCCTCAATTGGCTTGTAGTTTAAAGAAGGTGTCGTTACACAGAGACCATGGGTGTGTGACATACACAAACCTTTGATGGTAATGTGACAAGTCAAGAAGACTATTGAAGTATCTGATGGTGCTATGTTCCACAACAGCATTTCCTGTCTTCCCTCTGCTCAGGATTCCCCCCAATATGGTTGACAGGGCCCTCAACCTTGTCTGACCCATTTCCTGCACTTCTGCCCTCACTCCTTCCCCCTCCGTCCCAGGACCATGAGAGGGTTCCAAAAGAGAAAATGCTGGAAAATCTCAGCAAGTCTGGCAGCATCTGTAAGGAGAGAAAAGAGCTACCGTTTCGAGTCCAGATGACTCTTTGTCAAAGCTAAAAAGCATAGAAAGTGGGAGATATTTATACTGCAAGGTGAGGGAATGAAAGATGAGTCAATGACCTGGATGAAGAAGTGGAGGGATGGGTTGGTAAGTTTGCCGACAACACGAAGGTTGGTGGAGTTGTGGATAGTCTGGAGGGATGTCAGAAGTTACAGAGGGACATAGATAGGATGCAAGACTGGGTGGAGAAGTGGCAGATGGACTTCAACCCAGATAAATGTGTAGTGGTCCATTTTGGCAGATCAAATGGGATGAAGGAGTACAATATAAAGGGAAAGACTCTTAGTACGGTAGAGGATCAGAAGGACCTTGGGGTCCGGGTCCATAGGACTCTAAAATCGGCCCCGCAGGTGGAGGAGGTGGTTAAGAAAGCGTATGGTGTGCTCCCTTTATCAATGGAGGGATTGAGTTTAGGAGTCCGGGGATAATGATGTAGCTATTTAAGACCCTCGTCAGACCCCACTTGGAGTACTGTGCTCAGTTCTGGTCGCCTCATTACAGGAAGGATGTGGAAAAGATTGAAAGGGTGCAGAATGTGAATGGCCAAACGGCTGAGAAGCTGTAAGCTCTGACAGATGAAGATGTAGGGGGAGGGGGGGAGGGGAGATAGGACAGAGATAGAATGTAGAAAGGGGGAAGTGGGGGAGAAAAGCTAAGGGAAGGGGGATGAAGTAGGGGGAAAGAGTGGGGGAAGAGAAAAATGAAGAAAGACCATAAAGAAATAAAAGGTAGAGAACCTTAGAGTAAAAAATTAAATAACATAGAGTGAAAACAAAGGGGGCCGAGGTGGGGTAGAGCAAATCATCTGAAGTTGTTGAATTTCGATGTTGAGACTGGAAGGTTGTAAAGTGCCTAGCCGGAAGATGAGATGCTGTTCCTCCAGTTTGCGTTGAGCTTCACTGGAACAAGCCAAGCCAAGGACAGATATGTGAGCATGGTAGCAGGATAGATCCTGCTCCCATGCCCACAGTGAAGCTCAACGCAAACTGGAGGAACAGCATCTCATCTTCCGGCTAGGCACTTTACAACCTTCCGGTCTCAACATCGAATTCAACAACTTCAGACGATTTGCTCTGCCCCACCTCAGCCCCCTTTGTTTTCATTCTATTTTATTTAATTTTTTACTGTTCTCTACCTTTTATTTCTTTATTGTCTTTCTTCATTTTTCTTCCCCCCCCCCCCCACTTTTTCCCCCTTCTTCAATCCCCTTCCCTTACCTTTTCTTTCCCCTGCTTCCCTTCTCTACATTCTATCTCTGTCCCATCACCCATCTTCCCCCCCCGCCCCATCAGAGCTTACGTTTTCTCTGCCGTTTGGCCATTCACACCTTTTATTCTCTCTGTAGACAGTTATTAGCAGTCTTTTCCCCTGGTTTCTGTGGCTATGACTCATCTTTTGTTCCCTCACCCTGCAGTATAAATATCTCCCATTTTCTATGCCTTTTAGCTTTGACCAAGGCTCATCTGGACCTGAAACATCAGCTCTTTTCTCTCCTTACAGATGCTGCCAGACCTGCTGAGATTTTCCAGCATTTTCTCTTTTGGTTTCAGATTCCAGCAGCCGCACTAATTTGCTTTTATCCATGAGGGGGTTCCCCTTGTCCTCACTTTCTACCACACTAGCTTCCAGATTCAAAGGACCATTTTCTGCCATTTCTAGCACAATGCCACCACCGAACACATCTTTCCCTCACCTTCCCTGTCAGCATTCTAAAGGGATCAGTCCCTCTGTGACATCCTGGTGCACTCTACTGTCACTTCAACTCCACCCAAGCAATTGCATGAGGTGTAACACCTGCCCCGTTACCTCCTCACTGCCCAAGGCCTCAAACACTCCTTCCGGGGGAGGCAGAAATTTACTCGTATTTCTTTCAGTCTAGTCTACTGTATTCACTACTCGCAATGTGAACTCCTTTACACTGGGGAGATTAAACACAGACTGGGGGTCTGAAAAAAGAGGCATACATGAGGTCCAGGCAGCTAAAAACGGATGGAGCACTGGAGGAATACAGAGAAAGTAGAAAATAACTCAAATAGGGAGAAGGGCAAAAAGGGTCACGAAATGTCCTTGGCAGACAGGATTAAGGAGAATCCTAAGGCATTTTATCCATACGTTAGGAACAAGAGGGTTGTTAGGGAAAGAATCGGACCTCTCAGGGACAAAGGAGGGGAATTATGCTTAGAACCAAAGGAAGTAGGTGAGATCCTAAATGAATACTTTGCATCAGTATTCACAAAGGAGAGGGACATGTTGACTGGTATTGTCTCAGAGAGATGTGTTGACCCGTTAGAAAAAATCTCAATTACAAGGGAGGAAGTGTTAGGTTTTTTAGGAAACATTAAGACAGACAAATCCCCAGGGCCGGATGGCATCTATCCTAGACTCCTCAGGGAGGCGAGAGATGCAATTGCTGGGCCTCTAACAGAAATCTTTGTCTCTTCACTGGGCACAGGTGAGGTCCCAGAGGATTGGAGGATAGCAAATGTGGTCCCGTTATTTAAGAAGGGTAGCAAGGATAACCCGGGTAATTATAGGCCGGTGAGCTTGACGTCCGTGGTAGGGAAATTGTTGGAGAAGATTCTTAGAGATAGGATATATGCGCATTTAGAACTTAATAATCTCATTAGCGATAGACAGCATGGTTTTGTACGAGGGAGGTCATGCCTCACAAATTTGGTTGAGTTTTTTGAGGAGGTGACAAAAACGATTGACGAGGGAAGGGCCATGGATGTCGTCTGTATGGATTTTAGTAAAGCGTTTGACAAGGTCCCTCATGGCAGGCTGGTGCAAAAGGTTAAATCTCACGGGATAAAAGGTGAGCTAGCTAGGTGGGCGAGAACTGGCTTAGCCATAGAAAGAAGTCTCACAACACCAGGTTAAAGTCCAACAGGTTTATTTGGTAGCAAATACCATAAGCTTTCGGAGCGCTGCTCCTTCGTCAGATGGAGTGGAAATGTGCTCTCAAACAGTTTGAGAGCACTGTTTGAGAGCACATTTCCACTCCATCTGACGAAGGAGCAGCGCTCCGAAAGCTTATGGTATTTGCTACCAAATAAACCTGTTGGACTTTAACCTGGTGTTGTGAGACTTCTTACTGTGTTCACCCCAGTCCAACGCCGGCATCTCCACATCTTAGCCATAGAAGACAGAGGGTAACAGTGGAGGGGTCTTTTTCCGGTTGGAGGTCTGTGACTAGTGGTGTTCCGCAGGGCTCTGTATTGGGACCTCTGCTGTTTGTGATATATATAAATGATTTGGAGGAAGATGTAGCTGGTGTGATCAGTAAGTTTGCGGACGACACAAAAATTGCTGGAGTTGCGGATAGTGATGAACATTGTCAGAGAATACAGCAGGATATAGATAGGCTGGAACATTGGGCGGAGAAATGGCAGATGGAATTTAATCCAGATAAATGCGAAGTGATGCATTTCGGTAGATCTAATGTAAGGGGGAGCTATACAATAAATGGCAGAACCATCAGGAGTATAGACACACAGAGGGACCTGGGTGTACAAGTCCACAGATCCTTAAAGGTGGCAGCACAGGTGGAGAGGGTGGTAAAGAAGGCATATGGCATGCTTGCCTTTATTGGACAGGGCATAGAATATAAAAGTTGGCATATGATGTTGCGGCTGTATAGAACGTTGGTTTGGCCACATTTGGAATACTGCGTCCAGTTCTGGTCGCCACACTACCAGAAGGACGTGGAGGCTTTGGAGAGAGTGCAGAGAAGGTTTACCAGGATGTTGCCTGGTATGGAGGGTCTTAGCTATGAGGAGAGATTGGGTAAACTGGGGATGTTCTCCCTGGAAAGACGGAGGATGAGGGGCGACCTAATAGAGGTGTATAAAATTATGAAGGGCATAGATAGGGTGAACAGTGGGAAGCTTTTTCCCAGGTCGGAGGTGACGAACACAAGGGGTCACAGGTTCAAGGTGAGGGGGGGCAAGGTTCAACACAGATGTCAGGGGGACGTATTTTACACAGAGGGTGGTGGGGGCCTGGAATGCACTCCCAAGCAAGGTGATTGAGGCGGACACGCTGGGATAGTTTAAGACTTATCTAGATAGCCACATGAACAGACTGGGAATAGAGGGATACAAACGAATGGTCTAGTTGGGCACATGAGCGGCGCGGGCTTGGAGGGCCGAAGGGCCTGTTCCTGTGCTGTATTGTTCTTTGTTCTTTGTTTTGCAGAGGACCTTCACTCAGTCCACACACTTGACATTTCAATTCACCATCTTGCTCTCATGCTTGTGTTCCTGTCCTTGGTCTGCTATGATGTTCCTGACAAGCCCAACGCAAGCTGAAGAAACAGCACCTCATCTTCTGAATCGGCATTTTACAGCCTTTGGACTCAGCATCGACAACTGAACTCCCAAATAATTTCCAATTAATTTTGGTGCATAATTAATTAAGAGCTGACCCAGTGTGTTGTATCAGTCAATAATCTTGGAGAGCTAAAGAGCTGGGGGAGGTCCCAGAGATGACAAAAGGCCAGGCTATGGATGAATTTAAACATGGACAACAGTTTATGGGTTGGTTTTCTGAGTTACTTTGTCTTGTTAAATGAAACACTTCATGTTTATATTACTTAAAATAATGGGGGTCATGTAAATTATTTTTTCAGTATTATCTTTATGGATCTATTAAAAAAGTCACCTGTGGTCAGAATTGATGAGTTAATGTTCAAAGTGTAGACCCTTTTTCAAAAGACCACTTTATTCACTTTCAGATTTTTAGTGCCTGCAGATTTCTGTTTTTAATTTGTTAAACATTCAGTAGATTTCCACTGGCACCTTTTTCTGCCAAAGGAATTTGGTTTAGTAATGAGGACCAGTCTTGTGGAAAATAGGCTAATTGTGATAACCTCCACAAGTTTCATGAGGAAATCACTGAGTTCAATCCCACATTGATTAGGAGTTGCTCTGGCAACAGGCAGTGCCCTTCCCAGCTGAAACTTATTACCTGAGCCTTTTATAAGGTAGACCCAGGATTGGGCCTGCTGAACTGTAGTCCTAGGCAGGGACTAGTGGGTGTACACCATGGTAGTAGTTTTACTTTGCATTCTGTAATAAACAATGTTCCTTTCCAATCGGGCTTCCTGAGTCATTACACTAATAAATGAAAGTGTTTCTTCCAAAGCTTCCAGGGACTAGAAACAGCAGATCTTGACTCTGATTAAAGATCATAAACATGAAATATTGACCCTGATTTTACCGGCACGGCCACTCCGAAATCAGGGCTGGCGAGGCTCGCAGAACCCCCGTTGGTCTCCGGCGGGATTTTACGAGCCTCGGGCGGCCGTGCCGGTAAAATCAGGGCCATTAACTCTGTTTCTCTGCAGATGCTGCCAGACCTGATCAAAATTTCTGGCACTGTTTTTATTTCAGATCTCCAGTATCCATGGTATTTTGCTCTTGGAGATGTTTGCTGTCTTTATTGTCTCACAGTTTCCACTAGTTTGAAAGGTAGGTTGATTAAAAATGGTTAAACTGCTGCCACGTCTCCATTTTGCATAAAGCAGCCCATGCTTTAGAACTAATAGGGAATTCAGGAGAAGCTTCTTTGTCCAGAGAGTGGGGAGAATGTGGAACTCACTAACAGGTGAATTGCCTAAGTACATTAAGGGGAAGTTAGATAAGCACAAAAGGGAGAAAAGGAATCAAAAGCTATGCTGATAAAGTGAGATGAAGTAGGGTGTGAGAAGGCTCACCTGGGGGCATGAACACTGGAATGGACCAGTTGGGTTGAATTAAACATTTCTCTGTTATAAGGTTATGTATTTCTATGTTCATGCAGTTTCCCAGAGCTGTCACTCATCTCATGTCTTGGATAATCCTATTCAGGAAGTTTGTCAGTGTTGTGGCAGCCAGACACTGCCACACTTCCAGGTTTGGAAGCTTGAACAGTGGCTGGCGGCACTGCTGTGCATGGATGTTCACTTGGAAACTCTTAAATGTGGTGATGAGTTTCAGCCTGGTAGAAACCCAGCTAAGTAAAATAAATTATATAAATACTCATAAATACATGTGGATAATAGTTGACATCAGACTACTTCTAAACTTTCTTGAACAGAACTGTGCATTATTCTGACAGTTACACTCACTCTGGACAAATGCCTTGTCTTTAGAACAACAATTATTACTCCCTTTGACTTTTATTCGATGACACTTTGTCTCTGCTTCACTCTACCCAATCCAAGACCTTCCCTCTTATTCTTCCTCCCTTCAGCAGCATACAACCCATCACATTTCCACCCTCCTTCAGTTAGAAATCATAGAAACCCTACAGTACAGAAAGAGGCCATTCGGCCCATCGAGTCTGCACCGACCACAATCCCACCCAGGCCCTACCCCCATATCCCCACATATTTAACCGCTAATCCCTCTAACCTATGCATCTCAGGACACCAAGGGCAATTTTTAGCATGGCCAATCAACCTAACCCGCACATCTTTGGACTGTGGGAGGAAACCGGAGCACCCGGAGGAAACCCACGCAGACACGAAGAGAATGTGCAAACTCCACACAGACAGTGACCCAAGCCGGGAATCGAACCCAGGTCCCTGGAGCTGTGAAGCAGCAGTGCTAACCACTGTGCTACCGTGCCGCCCACGGTAGCACAGACGTCACAATGAACTTGAAATGTTAGCGATGTTTTCCTCTGTAAACAGTCAGAGCTGCTGAACATTTCCAGCGCTTCCTATTTTCATTTCTAAACTTCCCTCTCTTTTTGATCTTATCTTGTTAAGTTATTAGTTTATATGATTTTTTATTAAGTATATTTGAAGCTATTATGACAATTTATACTAATTAGTGCCATTGATTTAGTTAGTGATGTTAGTTAAACAATACATAGTTGTTTTACTTAATTGAACTTTATTTCCACTTTATATGGATCTAAAAGAAGTTAGGAAGTACTCTGGCCACAGTGTGGGCACTATAAACGGTGTTGGGTGTGCACAGGACACTACAGGGAACTAAATGCCTCATTAATATATCTGACACATTCTAATGGCATCAGAGAGACAGAGTCAGACTGCAAGATATCACCTTCTCCTTTCTAGGACTGAACACAGTTAGCCTGGCAGTAAGAAGATTTGTGTATTATTTACTGTTTGAAAGAACACTTTTTAATTGTTCTGTGAGTAGGAATGCTGAAGATGAGGTGAGAGTGCCTGCCCTTGAGCAAGGAACAGTACAGCACAGGAACAGGCCCTTCGGCCCACCAAGACAGAGCCGACACCTGACACCTTTCTAAACTAAAAGGGGGGAGGGGGGGGAGAGGAAGGGGGGAGAGGAAGGGGGAGGGGGGGAGAGGAAGGGGGGAGGGGGGGGAGAGGAAGGGGGGAGGGGGGGAGAGGAAGGGGGGAGGGGGGGAGAGGAAGGGGGGAGGGGGGGAGAGGAAGGGGGGAGGGGGGGGAGAGGAAGGGGGGAGGGGGGGGAGAGGAAGGGGAGAGGAAGGGGGGAGGGGGGGGAGAGGAAGGGGGGAGGGGGGGGAGAGGAAGGGGGGAGGGGGGGAGAGGAAGGGGGGAGGGGGGGGAGAGGAAGGGGGGAGGGGGGGGAGAGGAAGGGGGGAGGGGGGGGAGAGGAAGGGGGGAGGGGGGGAGAGGAAGGGGGGGGGGGGGGGAGAGGAAGGGGGGAGGGGGGGGAGAGGAAGGGGGGAGGGGGGGGAGAGGAAGGGGGAGGGGGGGGAGAGGAAGGGGGGAGGGGGGGGAGAGGAAGGGGGGAGGGGGGGGAGAGGAAGGGGGGAGGGGGGGGAGAGGAAGGGGGGAGGGGGGGAGAGGAAGGGGGGAGGGGGGAGAGGAAGGGGGGAGGGGGGGGAGAGGAAGGGGGGAGGGGGGGAGAGGAAGGGGGGAGGGGGGGGAGAGGAAGGGGGAGGGGGGGAGAGGAAGGGGGGAGGGGGGGGAGAGGAAGGGGGGAGGGGGGGGAGAGGAAGGGGGGAGGGGGGGAGAGGAAGGGGGGGGAGAGGAAGGGGGGAGGGGGGGGAGAGGAAGGGGGGAGGGGGGGGAGAGGAAGGGGGGAGG